>NW_016167165.1:0-22170 GCF_001687245.7 Rhagoletis zephyria | reverse complement strand
AAGGTTCTTTAGTTGGATTGAAGATGTGTTTTAAAGCGTAAACACTGGACTAAAATCAATTACAGTGTGCGGGAAAAGTATGTGATAATGAAAATTTGACTTGCAAGCTTAATGTATCAAGTTTTGGTCGCACTGTTCTTGGAAATTTATTTATTTTTTGGTTCTTGGGTAAAATAACATTAGCTAATGCCCATTCAAATCTATTCCACATTTTTCAATTGACCATTCGGATCGATGATCCCCAATTGTGAATTATTTCAAAACCAAATAACATATCTATCGAGGCCCATGTTCGAAGGCTGGTAGGAAAACCATCTATGAGATAAAAGAATTTGTTTAGAAAATCGATCGCCTCTTGGTAAAGAATTACATATTTCCTAGTGTACATATTGCTGACATGAAAACCCTCTCGTGACAACATGAGAAGTGCTAAAAATAAAAGCTCGAGTAACGAGCTCAATCGGCAAGATCGCTTACTCGATTAAGTCTACCGAAAATCAGTAGTTTGATACTATCACCCTTTTCTAGTGAGATCCGCCTTATTTACCATATAGCTTCTAAGTTCATCGAGACTATCTTAACAACATGCATCAGTCACTTCACAAAAAAATACGAAGCCTATAGACTCATAGACGATCGCTTATCAGGTAGGAATGGAGCCTCTCTTCTAGGCCAGATTTGTTTATATTTGCTTGAGAACCAAAATTTTTAACAGGTTCTTTACTGCAGTCGAAACGTGCCTTTAGTAAACTGTTAGGATGATATATATCGTATATTTCCTAACTCACGGCAGTTCTTTTTTGTATATGTATATCCAGCATATTCAGTCGAAATTATTGTCAACTTTTGACCCAAATCAGCGGTACATACTCAATTTGTAATCTTCAAAATGTTTGCTCGACGGGATCCCTTCAAAAATATAGTTCTGAAAATAGTATCGGTCTAAAAAAGTCCTTTACATTATGCTGAAGCCAGTCCCATGTCTAATAGGTTAAACTAAATTTGATTTCAAAAAGCTTCAAAATATTCACAATGTTATAAGCGGACAAAAAATCGCTTCGCGTACTATATATATAGATTGTGATTCGAGGTCGCATCCCGTTTTCTGTACTTGTATGTCTGGTGCTTGCGGTTATTTGTTAGCTTCCAGCAGGTTCGGGTCGATTCCCGCCAGAAGCGTAATGTTTTTTTTTCTTGTTTTTCTTAATTACTAAAAAGCATCTGCGAAGTGCAGAACACGATCCAACAACGGAACAATTTTTTCAAGTTCAACATTTGGGGGCAAATTTACCGAACGGCTGTAGCTGAGTGTGCAGAGATGCTCGCTGATATTTGCTAACCTTCAGATGATGCGGGTTGAAGTCCCGTCGGCGCCGACGTGTTAAAATGATGATACACGTTTTTTTTTTGTTGCGTCTCCAAATTAAATTAAGCGTGTTCAAACGAAAAGATCGGCAACCAAAAATGTACCACCAAATTCACTTTGATTCCTTTTCAAGTTTCAATTTGGTAATATTAACCAATTTTTTGTTGATCTTTTCTCAGTGTATCTAAGTCGGCACTGTAAAAGCATTTCTAATGAAGAAAACTTTAGATTGGGTTAGAGCTCTCCGTACTTCGAAAAAATTCTGCCATAAGAAATGGTATCAGTTGGAGATTGGCTTGGTAGGTCAAGTTGAAAGTGGAACTTTAGGCGTGAAAACTTAAATGGTGGCTGGAGTATTTTGTGTCTTCAATCAATTTTCACTGGTTTTATTATTTAATCTGCCGATTTGCTGGAACATTGATACATTCCGATCGCAGTCGGTTGAAAAGGTAGAGCTTATTTAACCACCATCAACTTGGGAAAAAGGTCTGGTAACAACTGTGCGGGAAGCCAAAGAATCGCATCGGCCTTCCAAGCTGTAATGGCGGTAATCACAGGAGGCGTCCCTCCCGTCGCTCTTTGGTTCAGAAACTCTGCCGCAACTGTGCGGTCCACTAAAATCGCATTCTGACAAGCTGACAGAAAGTAAAGCGTTAGCTCTACGGCAGCTATAGAATATCCTGAGTGAGCGGCTTTGCCTTAGAATAAATTCCAAGGGCCTACGCCACGGTCGAGCAAGCTAAATGGAAACTGAATTCTCAGCGTCGAAAATCCCACTAACCTTTACCGACCGATTTCCAGCGAAAAGTGTCAAAACAGATGGAATTCCCGACGCCATATGTAACAATGCAAATCTAGCCAGGAGTAATTGTTGAAAGATCATGTAAAACAACCGTATCTCAATCAGGACTGTGGTTCATATCATAACCGGATATTCTTAGATGACTTTGCCTGCATTGTCCATCGTTTTTTGACGCAGCTTCGCAGACAAGGTAGAAGTGGAGAACGTTGAAAAGGTTTTTGTCGAAGGGTCGTAATGGAGGTCTACTCGGTATTGCGATTCGGATTCGAATACTTCGGCACTATGAATTTGTATTAGTCCGTGTCAGCTAGATTCCATGTCGTTTCCTGCAGAAAAACTCATTGATATGCTCGGTAAGCATTCCCATTAAAGGAAAAATAATAAAGGTTCTGGTCTCCACAGTTTCCAGCGGTCAACTTAGGTTTTGAAAAACATCGATCCATGATACGGCTGACTTGCCATCTGCGCTAAAATAGATTCGTTTGGTTCATCCACTCATGGATATTTAATCCATTAACCAAACAGACATCAACGTGCGATATCCCAATGCCTAACATTTTAGCTCTACGGGCGTTCCGGGTCTTGACGCGCCAGCTTTCTCATGACAGAACAGATGTCGAGGTTCCAAAATATTGGGATCTAGTACAGCTTAAATATTTTAATCCAATATTTTGGAGCATATCTTTCTCAATAAAACTTCATTGGCGAAACTGCAAAAGGTCCCATGTCAATTACTTTCATTGAAAAGCAATCAACCGATTTTTTTTTAATAAGTTTTATACTTCTATCTCCACTTTATGTAGAAATTTCGTAAACACTGTATGCATTAAAAAAAATGCACATTTGTTTTTTTTTTAACATTTGGGCCCGATTTCAATTTATTCCGACTCCCGACTCATTGGCCCAGAGCAAACAAATAAATTAAATCGCAACTAGCAACTCAACACCATTTCCGATTGTGAAACAGAGCCTTGGCGCGCCGAGCGGTGCCGCTGTGCAGAAAACGCGCTGCTGGGCTGGCCGCTGTGCATCATTAATGTGGCACGCTGCTGTGTTTTAATTGAATTTCATTCACACGCAGAAGCAGAAGAACGCCAATAAGCTGCCGACGCTGTGCAGCTGACAACAAACAAATGCGCACAAAAACGTTGGGCCAGAAAGCCCAACAAAAAATGCTCGCTGAGTGGCGGGATCTTGTTGAAATATGCAAAGCGCAGGGTATCGGTTGTGCTGTGCTGTGCTGACCTACTGAACGCAAGCGGACGCACGAAACATTTTTCAAAAAAATCGAAAATGTGTCATTTGACATTTGCTGTAAGCTCCACCGCTGTAAAAAACCCACTTTTCGTGGCGACATTTAAAAATCGTTTTTTTTCATTGGCTGAGGTGAGGCTCACTCGATCGTCCGCGTCCGCTCGCTTTTTGTGTGCGTGGTGCCTTCGTGCACGGGCAATTATTCAGTTAGTCGCGCTTATCGCCTTCGCATAAAAAAACATTATAATTAATTAGCTGAAATTAAGCAGCGATTACCAAGTAGGCTGTAAGCCAAACAGTCAGCCACTGCATGCGCTGCCTCGCTGGAAGTATCTATGTATTTATTTTTGTTGCTAAATGTACATAGTTAGTTAAAACCGAACGAAAAAAGATGAAAAAAAACACGAAAAGACGAAAGTCACGCATGCAAAATGCGAACGGATTTCGTGCCGCCGCCAAGCGTCTGTTGTCGTCGTGAGTTGGCTGCGCATGCGCTATTGCCATCAAGCTAACCACCACCAGCACCACCAGCCATACCAACAGCAAGCAGTAGCTAGTAACAACGTGCAACACGGCAGCTTGCTGAGGAAAACAAAAAAAAAGTGAAGTGAAATAACATCAAAACAGCAACAGCAACAGCAACAGCAATGTGAGCAAACAAATGAGCTGCACAGCTCCACCTCCGTTGCTACTTGTGCATCCTATCCCGCTGCCTAAGGACGCACTGTGCTTGTTGCAAGCAATGAACGCCGCACATGCTGCACACCAAAGCGCATGTTGAAGTGATTTTGTTTATGATGCTGCCACATACCGCACGTCGCACATCGCACACAAACGCAAACACAAATATCGTGCATACATATGTACACGAGTGTGTATCCTTATGCACATCAGACGGCACCACCAACCACGCTTGCGCTTGAGCACCACCAAGATGTACAGAGAGTCGGAGGCTGGAAGACGCAGTGGCATACAAGCGACTATGCGACATCGCCAATCGTCGTCATTTGCCTGTTGTTGTTTTCATCGTACCTAGTCATCTCTGTCGTTGATGTCGTCGTCCTCGTCGTCTCCATCGACATCGTGCCTGTCATCGCGTATGTATGTCGTCCTGTGACTTTTATTGTTATTATTGCTCTCGCCCTCCCAATTGTTGGGAATTTAAAACCAAGCTGCGGCATCGGCGACAACATGATCTGCATCTGCAACAGCCAACAACAACAACAAACGCTTTTGTTGCAGCGTTTCCTCAACAGTTGCTGCAAGCAACTCAACGCTCTCATCGCACTGTCAAAGTAATCGATATAATCGCTGCCCGTTTATCTTCCTCCGCTCTGGAGGACGCAGTGTCTCTGAGATTTGTATTTATGTATTTATATGCAGGTTGGCTACTACTTCATTGGCTACTCACCAGTGGCCGCTCAAATTTCAGCTGCACTTGTCGTCGCATCTGAAATTGTCTACTTTTCTTGGCATTGTTAAATGAAAAAGTTATTTATTTATTTCACTGACCTGCATATCGAGCCTTGACCGCGAAAAAAAAAAATCGTAAGCGACATTTTTTCAAACTTTACTTTTAATGCAGAAATGCAGATGCAAATGCTCTAGGAGTTAAATTGCGGGGATTTGAGGTTAGGTGGCTTGAGGTGAGTTAATTGGAGTTGGGGTGAGTTGAGGTGAGTTGAGATATGTATTTCAAGGTGAATTGAGATCAGTTGAGCTGTAGTGGGGTGAATTGAAGTTACATTCATCTTCATCATTATCTTTTACGTATCTTTACCTTTAACCTTTAGCTAATCAACATTAAAGCATACATTTAGGACGCATTTCCGTCCCCAACCATGCGTCATTTCCGTTGCATTCGAAGTTCAAGAAAATCAGTCAATCCGTTCTCGAAATATCGTCAAAAAAGCCGTTTCATACAAAATGTAAGAGAAATTAATTTTCTTCATAAATTTTTTCGTGAGTGTTTTGGTTAATAGTTTTTCTGCTACTCGGCGGAGCGCAGACAAATTTAACATATCAAAGATCATAAAAATCGGTTATTTGTTATTTTTTAACTCAAAGTCAAACATTCTAAAGTAACTTAAGTGGCTTTAGTGAAATGCCGCAGATATAAATATCGCTTCCCTTGATCGGCCATTTTATTCGAATGTGCATAGTGATGTAATATGGCATTATTCGATTGCTCACTTTCTGAACTTTAAACATTATTTTAAATAATCGATTCAGATAAAACGCTTGCATCTAGAAAAAATCAACCAATCAATTGGTTAATATTACCAAACTTAAACTTGAAAAGCAGTCAACGTGATTTTTAGTTAATATTCACAAGCCTTAGCTGATATTTTCAACAATGATTTGGTAATATTAACCACATTTTTGTTTACATTAAAATTAAATTGGTTGCCGATTTTTTTGTTTTAATACACTTATGTTCTGCACTTCACAGATGCTTTTTCATAATTCGGAGTTACAAAACAAAAATTTTTATGATAATTTTAAATCGTTGCCCCTTACGGGATTTGCACCCGCATCTTCTGAAAGTTAGCAAATAACCGCAAGCATCTCTGCACACTCCGCAACAGCCGCTTTATATATGTATCTTCAAACGTTCAACTAGAATCAATTTTCTTCGTCGTTTGATTTGATTCTGCACTTCTTAGGTGTTTTTTTTGTAATTAAGAAAAACCAAAAACAGAAAAAAAATTCAAAATTATGTGTTGCCGTTGACGGCATTCGAAGGCGAACCTGCTGGAAACCAACAAATAACAGCAAGCACCTCTGCACGTTCAGCTACAGCCAGACATGCGAATTTGCGTTCAAAGATTCAACTTGAAAGACCAAGCAATACCTTGGTTGAAAAAATCATTGTAGTTTTGGCTCAGTGTACATATAAAACTAAATGATCTATCATGTTTTTATAAGCGCTTAGTAGTAGTCATATTCTCTATATTTTTAAAGATCGATTTTGCTACTTGAATGCGTTTAAAACACCCTTTTCGCATTTAATCGAATGATGAATATTCGTTGGCGCCCCACATTTTCGATGAACTTTTTGTGACTTTCTTTTACTGAATACCCAAATCGTCTCAAGTCACAAAGAGAGTTATTTGAGATGATTGGGAATTCTCCACCAGAGACTGCCGAATTTAATGTTGACACTTCATCGATACTATTTTATTGGCAACTCTTTGTCAAAAATATTTCCAAATGTCGGTGATCCAAGAAATAGCAAAAGACTTCTACTCATGAATGTGGTGTGCTCATCCCGTTTTAGTTTTTTAAATGGGTTGCCATATTTTAGAAAATCAAATTAAATTTATTGAAATTATTTCATAAGTTAAAGAATTATGCCAATATGGGTATCAATCGAAATGGTTTTGGAAAAGTTTTATTTTTTTAGCTACGTGAAGGAGGGTTGCCACCTATTCAAAGGATTACATTCAAATTATTGAAGTGAAACTTATGAATTAAGCTCCGAATTTTTTGCGTTGAATATTTAACGCTACGTAAAGGTACTATACGAAATATAAACAGAGACAAAGATAAAGATAAAATAAAGATAAAATGCTTGTAAAGAAAAATATAAAGATTAAAATGAAGGTTAAGTCTAAGTCTCACTTCCCCCGCGCGTAGAGACTACAAGCACTTAGTTTTTTTTTGTCTGAACCTCGGAACCAATTTTGAAGAAAGGGGGCTTTAGTTGACGAAGAATGCCTCTTATTTAAATTACGGGCACTTACATTTTGTTCTGCAGATCCTGTTTTTTTGCGCGCCAATGCTGGGAGTATAGGTTTTTTTTAAACCTGTAAAATATTCAACCATTTTATTGAGCTTGAGGACGTTTTTAAAGAAAACTATTGCGCTCAATAAAATTGTTGAATATAATTGTTGTAAGGCCATAAATAACCAAAACAAAGAAGCCTGTGAACACTAAAAAAATTGCTTCGAATTGCGTCCATAATTTAATTATTTCAACAATTTACACGAAAAGAATTACATCACTTTGAAAATAATGTTTTTTTTTTGCCCGTCTAAAGTTTCCAGGAAATGAGTGCAGGTCAACGTTAAAAAAAATAAATATGCCTTTCATTTACCTTAAAATATTCGTTTCAATATCTTTGCTCAATCTACGACGTACACCCAAACAAGTAACCTCCTAAAGTAGGGACAAAAAAAAGTTGTTTAAAGGCTTCCGCTTCGAATGCATCCCCTTCCACAATTCCTTATTGATATCTTCAACTAATTCACTGCCATTTACCAAACTTCTCTCAATTAACACCCACAAATTCCTTGCCTTAATTATTTTATAGACTCCTAATTGAATGCACTGTCTCTCATCAAAGATTTTCTATCTCGAAAAGGCGACTCTCCTGCTTCGGCTACTTCGGTTAATTAACCACATTCGCTTCAGTATCGATTCGCATGGATTTTTGGCCGCATAACTCACACGTAGCCGCCAAGTAATACTTGCAGCGCTTTTTCCCCACCTCCACCTCCACCGAGCAGAGCGCCGCGCAAATTCTACCCTTTTCGTGCGTGATGCCACAACATTATAGCCTCAGCGTAGTTGGAGGATATGGACGATGATTGCCTGGCCTGTTAGTGAACGACAAGCGCGTGTTGCACAAACAATACGAAAAAAAAAACAAAATTAAGTTAGTGGCTTTTATGCCAGAAATTATTGTGATTGTAATGGTGCTGCTGGCTGGCGCTGCTCATTATCTGACGAGCTTCTGGAAGTTCTACTTAAGCATGTCATTTAAAATTAATCCGCACGCCAGGCAAAATGTACTCGCAGTGCAGTGAATGCACCAAACTTTAGGTCACCCGCCCGCCGTCCGTCCGTTCGTGCGTCCTTCGGACCGACCGACGCACTGCTTAGAAACATTCATACTAGGCGGCGGCCAAGTGCGACCACACACAGCGTCTACTTTACTCGACACTCATCTTGGATGTCTTGTTGGCCAATGTTTATGTGGCGATGTGGCTACTGGCTTGCGCTGTGTTGATTACCAACAATAAATACGAAATACAGTCGAGATTATCATAAATAATGTGGAGCAGCGATTTTAAGACCAGACCGACTAGCTGGCTAGCCGGCTAGCTGGCAAATCGACCAGCAGTCAGTCTGTCGTTTGTAGCGTAGAACAAACATGGCAACAGTCGCCACACTTTGGCCACTTCTCGGAAGGTGCGAGGTAGATCTCAAGTGAATGTGTCTCTGCGTGGAGAGAACTCCAAAGTTTACCTGACCGAGGCGGGCAAGGCCAGTTTGTGGCCAGTTCAGCTAAAGATGTTTTATTGTTGCTATTGTTGTAGTCCGCGTGCGCGTATGTACTTGCATGAATGTACAGATGTATATAAGCGTATCATAAACGCCATTATCGCTCGGCTTTATCACGACGCACTGCTTTGACGTTTTGTGTGCGCAGCGAATTTTGTGAAAACAAAAAAAAAACAAAAAAAATCTCAAAAGAAATCAGCTTAATAAGGTCTAATTTGTCATCGTTGAAGAGCTAATTTTTCTTAACTGATACCGTCAATTGTGGCTACTAGTTTTCAACATTTTGACGCTGAAGGCGGCTTGATTTCGATGCGGCCTCTTCAAGTATCTATGTAAATGCGTAAGTGTGTTTTTAATTCGTGTCTTTTCAAAAGTAACACACCTCTAACTTATGCCGTCCTAACCGTCGTTTTGATTTAGTTTTCATTTGTAAGATTAGGCTTTGACATTCTAACGAAAAATGCTGGCCTTTGAGGTTCCAAGAAGACAGCCTAAAATATTTTTGTTTTTAATTTTAATATATTTTTTTTCTTTGTTTAGGAATTGTGCCTTGCGCCGTTTCACGGAATTGTTATGCTGAGTTTTCTGCTTGCGTGTTGTCTCTTAATATGTCTTAAATTTTTTCTAATACACCTCTGCGTCAGATTTTGAGTTGTAAAGGAAGTCATAAATGTTTTTAAACGTTATGCATGGAAGAAAACTAAAGACTTCACTATGGAAATTGCATTTCAATTAATTTGACTAAAAGTAAGACACTACATTTTCTACAACCGCCTGCTGCTTGCCAAATACTTTTGCAGACAAACTTCAAAAAAAAAACTCTTTCTTAAGGTTAACTAACTGTAGGCTCAGGAAACGTGCGGTCACGAGGAGTCGAACCAATGGCTAGCACCCCTTAGCCGAGTGTGATTGTCACCAATGATTTTGTGGGAAAGAGAGTAAGCCTCCGCTGTATTTAAATGCGAGAAATGTCGGAAAGGTAGCCTCTTATTTCCAAACACAGATTATCAAAGTCATTACCATTAAGTTAATTGGTCTGTGAGCGAGAAGATGTCTCAATGTCCTGCAGTAACAAACAGTGCCAAAAGCTTTTGACAAGTCCAACGTTGCTAGGTCCGACATCCCGAAGAGGTGTTTTCGTTTAGGCAACAAGCTAGCAGAATGTTTATGGAGTGTCAGTTTGCGGTTACGGTACGTCAGTAGCAAGCACTCAAATATCTTCATCACTGAGAAAAGGAAAGTTATCTGGCTATAATACATACTCCCCTTTTTTGGCTAGTCTCCCGGGCTTCAGTGGTGTCAGGAAGAGTGAGAATAGCCATGCGACAAATTGAGGAAATTAATAAGGTCGTCTATCCCCTGCCCATTCCAAATGTTTTCCCATCAAATGCATAGTCCGCCGCACAGTTTCCGTCCCCAAAACTTGAAAAGGTACTCCAATTTCACTGAAATTTTGTTTATACTCTACTTTCATATAGACAAGAAGAAATATGAAGTATAACAAAGATTGGCTCGCTGCCACGCCTACCACCCATGTGGGCGGAAATGATACAAGTCATCCAATTCTGATGAAATTGGGTTTACACGTTTGTCTTGAACCACGAAATTTAGTGGTCCAAAAATCACTTTTGGAAAATTTGGTTTTCTTCACCTTTGCAACACTGTGCGCCGGGGAAATGGCTTTGGAGCCTTTTGTCTTCCCGATGGCCACCTGAACCCGTAACTGATGACATAAGGAGACGCACTAGGTTTTGATAGGCTGGGCAGGCGTCTAGTCACTCCACAATCGGCCTTATCCACCAAAGGATGCAGCGTTAATTGTCGGCTAAAATAGTTCACGAGTTTCTTAGGGTCCGACGCGCGGCACCATCACAGAATGTGTTGCAAAAGCTTACTCGCATCAGCGATAAAGTGTCAGCTATTCAGGTGCTCTTTCCAGTCCTTACGTCTATGCTGGTTTTTCAGTTGCGAGGCTCCAAGTTGAGATTCCAGATGCGGAGGTCACCGGGATCGATCTGGCGTATCTGCATGCAACCGAGAAATTTGAGCGGATTTCCTCGAGTTTACGGATAGCTATAGCGGCCAATTAAAGTCATTTGTAAGACCTTGAAAACGAAGCTTTGCAGAAGTACGGCCTGAAAAAACTCCAGTCCCGATTTCATCAGCTCCGCGATATGTAAAATCCTTTGTAGACTAGTTTAGCGCAGATTTCCAAACTTCCAACAGAAGAGAAAGGGACATACCATCAAAGGTTGCTTTGTTTTTGTCAGACGTGCGTACACTCAGCTCACATTTTTTTTTTAATCACTGCTAGAGAGAGATACAGTCAAGACATTGTCAAAACTTAGGATATATCACCGAAAATTCGTGTTCTCCCTAATTTTTCAAAAAAGCTTTAATTATTCCGAACGCGAACTGCCCAAATCAATTTACTTGGACGCACATTTGTTGTTATTAAAGTCGATTGGGCCAACTGTTGCTAGATGATGTTATTATTGTTGTCCCCACAGGGGTCACCATCGTTCACCTCACCGACAGTCGACATTAGGTTTAGACCGTCTGCGGCTCATGTTGCCATCACTCGAATTTACTATTTTGCATAAATCATAATGTAATCTTCATCTTAGCAGCAAACATGAAACAAAACCCTCGAATAAAACCTACAAAAAAAACAAAAAAAAACAAAAAACGAAACGAGAAAATCAAATTGGACAAAAATATCCAAACGCTCATAATTAACTGCGCGCGCTTGTACACCCGCTCGCAATCTGCTGTGCAACATCTGTAGCCGCCCGACTCTCCAAGGAAGCGTGTAAAAGACGCAGGGCAGCTGACAACCCACCAACCAGCCANTTTACATGCTGGCGCTTACCTACGCCAAATATGCCTACAAACATACTATTTAGCATGTTCATACGTATGTATGAGTTTATGCATATTAGGGTGGTCCAAAAACAGTAACAGAGTTTCCGATCGAAAAATATTGATTTTCAAGAATTCTATACCATTTCTGCGAAAAGTTGTTTTTTCCCCATATAAAATACATGGAAAACTTTGGGCGCTTTGAGCGACCTCTAAATATAAAATGGGAATATTTTTTTTTTGGTATAGAACAATCCTAGGGGGTGAGAGCATAAAAATTCCGACTTTACTTTTTCACATGCATTTTTGGACTACCCTAGTACACATACATACATATGTGGTATATTTGTTTATTTGAATTGTAGCTTATTACTGCAAACCTTCTGCATCCACTCCCTCATCGATTCCTAAATCGACCAATGAGTTTATATGGTTTGCGCATTGCTTCAACTAGGCGCCGGATATGTTAACGCGCTTGCAACATGCAACGTGCAACACACAACAACAGCTAACAAGTAGAAACAGCCATGCAACAAAATCGGAATTGCAAAACATTGCTAGAAAATGTTACCGGGTTGTAAATATTGTACTCGTACATTTATCGATAGGCGATCGACGCTTTCATCACTGCTGGACGGAGTCTCTAAAATTCTAGAGTTTTTTGATAAGAGTCCAAAGTATTGTACAATATCAATTACGCGCATTAATAGCGTTGATAATTTGAATATACTGGGGAATAACACAGACATGAGATTCAGAACTAAAAATCGGGAGCTATTTACTCGAGCAGAAAAGCTGGCAATAAATGGTGAAGGGTATTTAATCATATCTTACCATGCACTGATACTTGCTGAAGCGAATAGCTTCAAAGGACTACTACTTGCTGCCGACGTTACCAAGCGGTTACAGATGCGTATTGCCGATTTGTAGCAACCAGGTTCAAATCAAAAAAAAAGAAGAAGAACACTCGGCGGACTTTTTCCATGAAAAACTTTTCAGAAAAACCCCTTTCCCTGCATTTATATCACAACAGCAAGGCGCTCAACAGAAATTAGAGGGCATGCTCGGTTAAACTTCTTGTTATATGGCACGACAATCGCTTGTCGATTTGAACCAAGACCAAAAAAATTCAACAAATGCCTCTTTTCTTCCTTCCGCAGAGATCCTTTTCGATTTCAGTACAACCAAAGTTTTTGCTGTACATCGCTCTACATAGCCGTATTAGTTTTACAGGGATTCCAAATTTAGACATGGCGTCATTGAAGAAGCATCATCTCTATGGGCTGGTTTCTCCAACTCAACTTTACTTAGTTTAGCCACTTTTCGGACTTAAGTCAAAAGTTAGCCTAAGTTTTACACAGCTTATTCTTGACTAAGTCAAGAAAATTGGCTTAACTAAGTTAAGTTGAGTTGGAGAAACCAGCCCTATGTGTCGCTAAAGTGGTGAGTTTATCAGGCCTTAGGCAACACTGATTGCTCCAATGAGCTGGTGCAGCTCGCTGTTCTGCTAAAAATAATTGGTCTGGGTTCTCCTTCGTCAAACGCGCCATCTGGACGTCTGTGACCAGACTTCGATATTCATCTGAGCAGGGATCAGACATCGTCTTGAAACCATTTATTTTCTGATCAAATTTTTACATCCATTCCCGCCTGCCAACGTCTCAAGCACTCCGCGCTCACATCTACCTATCTGTCATACTCCTCAATTGTCATATACGTAGGCGCCTCGGTATGCTCCGCATTTCTCTGCAGCAACGGCTTGGCACTCTTCGTCATTCCAACTATTTTTTCGTGCATGTTAGTAGACTCTTCCGCAGCGATACAAAGTGAATGGGGAGATAGAAACCCCTGCTCAGTTCTATCTAAGCGATTTGCTTGCTTAAGTAGAATTGAAAGTCGGGTGTCCGTGGAGATTATTGAATCAGGGGATGTTTGTGGAGGTTCGATATTGGTATGGTACTACATACATACTAACTGCCACACCCTGTTCCGTGGCGAAGTTGATCAGCTTCTTTCTGTTGTTAGAATTGTTGGGGAATATCCACGTTAAGGCCCCTATGGCCGGCCGTGCAACCAAATGACGAGATCTGTCAGGATTTATGTTTATGCCCCAACAAGGTTTTTATTTTGTGTGTTGTTTTAATGTTTTAATAGTTTACAGTTTAAAGTATAATAATAAGAATATATGTATAGTAAATTAAGTATTTAATGAATTCTCCGTGATACGGTAGCGGACGTTGAATGCGGCGTTGAACGACGATCGTAGACTACTACTTCTTCTCCTTGTTCGTGTCTAAGCTTACAGGGTGATTCGGGTAGTTCGTTTATTCGCATTGGGGTGATTCATTTATAGCAATGGGGTGATTCATTTATAGTCGTTATCCACAGTGGAGCGATTCGTTTACAGTCGGCCTTTCCTGATCAACTTGAGCGACCTCGCTCAACTCATTGTCGTCGACGATTTCTTCTTCGTCGTCGTCGTCTTCTGGTAACTGACACCAGCGTTTCAACTTATCGGTTGAATAAACAGAAGAATAATGCTTTCTANAATGATCGTGAAGGCTGAGGGTTCCAACTTTTAGCCTGATTTTATTGTTATTTACCTCGAATTGTGTCTTCGCCCCACCATGAATCACACACCTTGTGGCCATTTCCCCTCCATCAAATATCCTTTACTGCGGTGATGTCAGCTTTGTATTTCTCAATGGCATCTAGCAGTTGCTTAGGGGCATCTACCCTATAGAGTGTTAAGATATTGCAGGTGCGTATCCGTAAAATACAGCCAAGGCTCCACACCGGTTTGTTATAGCTTTTCCTACATGGGTTACTCACGTTGCCCAGACTTGTGCGAACGGGGATGTAAGTATCGTGATGGAGTAGAGTAGGCAACTGTATTTGCATACACGGAGACCCGTCATACCTCATCGTACTCCAAATACTTAGCAAAAATTTTGAAAGCCAAATATTATATGCAGATCAAACTCAACTCAGCATTCTCAACATATCCTAGATAAAAAATTCAGAAATGAAAAACATTATCTTTCTCAAATACCGAAATAAATTTCCAAGACATTGAGTAACCGGCCCTGTAAATCGCTGTAAACTTTGGGTGCTGTCAGCTATAAACGGGACATTGAGTGACCTTGGCAGCGAATTATATCATTTCTGGTTCTTCAACCCAATGTTGTTGTTGTTGTTGTAGCAGCATACAAAATCCCCAAAGAGTTTTTGGGGAGTGATGCTGGATATGTGTACATACATAAATCTGAGTCGTTCCGGTTACGCAGACCCGACTTGCGACACAATCGTAGATTGTTGTGTCTTTTGGCGATCTTAACTCTTTTATACATATAAATAATTTTGAAATATTGGTTGGTAGCACTAGAAGTAAGTAACACATGGTAGAACTTTCGTTATTTTAGTTTTCACACAGATAAGGAAACTCCGAAAAAGGAGTTCATCTAGAATTTCGAACTAGGTCATGCGTTCAATTCAATGAACTAGATCAAAGAACTAAATCCTTCGTGAACGACACAAGTCTAATTGAAAGACTAGGCAAGTCAGTTTGAAAGATTTTGGTTATTCTGGCCCGAAAGTTTTACAAAAAAACATTATCTTTGCTTTTGACAAAAAGCACTTTATCATGTTCCAAATGGAGATGTATGTATATCATTTTGCTCGCGCTCCTTTACCAGTCGCGATGGTCGAGTGAGCAATGCACTGGGATGCCATTTTGGAGATCTGAGGATTGAATCGTCGGAGAGCAGAATTTTGAATTTTTTACATAGTCATTAAATTTTTTAATTAAATTTTATTTTCGTTTTAAATTTAAAATTGTTTTAATTTCGTTCAATTTCTAAAAACTTGTTTTATTTACTTTTTTCTTTTTAATTAAATTAGTATTTTTTTTAAGATTTTATTGTTTAAAAAAACAATTTTTATTTATTTTTTTCGTTTTTATTTAATTTAATTTTAATTTTCGGATCTCATTGTTTTAATTTCATTTCATTTTTAGACACCCATTTAATATATATTTTTTTTGTTTTTTTTTAACTTAATTTAGATTATTGTTTTCAACAGAAATTACATCATATTTTTTATTTAATTTAAGTTTTTAGAAAACTTTTTGCTTAAAGACAAATAGGATAACGCTAAGTGCTCCTCCGTGACTGACTTATTTCTCTTTTCATTCGATAGCTTACATCACATCCAGCACTTTGTATATTTGCTATTTTTTCGGTCGCACATTCATCAATAAATTGTTAATAGGAACTACCAATTTGTTGCTTTATTGGAGTTTAAATGTTTCCTCACGTATTTTTACGAGTTTCTTATAAGCTCGTCTACTACGGAGCCACACTGACAAAGAGGCAAAGCAACGTTTCATTTCAATTGGCCGTCGCGTCTGCCGCGTGCCTTGAATATCACTTTTTCTCAGGCACGTTTAATTGTTGCAAGGCCCAAAAGAATTGTACTGCCTTTTGCTTTCTTCCCGCGATTTTGCTTTTAATTTCAATTCAATTGACAAATCGTGAGTAGCACGAAATTCAGATTTGGCCAATACAAACCATTTTTTCCGCCAAATAACGAAAATTTACTTAGCAAACAAATAGGCGACTTAGTAAAAATGGAACAGTCGGACAGCGCAAGAGCGTTTAAAAATCGTGATTTCATTGAAATACAAAAATTCGAGACTAAAGAAGTTGTAGACCCAATAAAGTGGATTTTCACTTGAATCGTGTTTTTTTTTTTTTGTTTTGCTATTCATAAAGCCAACAACAAATTGCCAATTACTTGGACTTTGCAATTAGAACAATGCTGTAGAGTCCGAATTCCAAACGAATTGGTGAATAGCTACAATTTTTTCCCCCAACAAAACAACAACTACAATGCCAAAGCGAGACAAAGATGAAAAGCGCTCTAAACGACGACGACGACGATCGCCTAGTCGCCGCGACTAGGAAGGCGCCTATGCGCTTTGTCTGCCCCTTTACATTTGCACATACTGAAGTAGCTAACGCCAGCCACCCATGTCGCCTTGTTTGGCTCCTGGGACAATTTCATTAGACTGCAGCGGCAGCAGCAACGCTGATGCATTCACTTGCAGCGCTTTAAATTCTTTTATCGCCACTTAAAAAGCGACCGTAAAGCGCCTGGCGGCCAAGCTTCCACTTAAAAGAAAGAAGCTATTCGAAAGCTTCGCATTCACTTCAGGTGCTGCCAGTGCAGGTTTGGACATCAAGTGCAGCAGCGACAAATTTTGCATCCTGCCAAGCAGCAAGCAGCAAACAACCACCGACCAAGCAGCCAGCCAGCAAAGAGTCAACTATTTAGTTGGCCGGTGGACCAACCATTGTGGCAACATCTCAACGTTAACCGACTAATAAATCAAGGCAGCAATGAAAGGCATCGTAAAAGTGCTTAAATTAATCATCTTAAATGTTTATTTGTTATTTAACTCATTCGTTTTATGGATGTTGGCAGGCTGCAGGGGTCACATGCCCGCTCAGCTGGTGCTCGTCGCTCCCAGCCGATCAGTCCCGCTTCGCACCGCTGCTATTTGCTCTTTTTTATTTGCATGCCAACTCCGCTGTTGGCCAGCCCAGCCAGCCAGCCAGCCACTCGCAAATGTCCTCCTTAAAGACTCCCAGCCGTTTGACGGCGCGCGGCGGTACAGCGTATAAAGCCACCACAACCAACAAGCGAACGATCGGATCTCACGTTTATGGCAATAGGTTGCCAACAACAACAACAAGACCAATATGTAAATAGCATTTGGTTTGAATCTAACTCGATTTTAAGCGCCACCAGCGCAGCAGCAAGCAGCAAGGGAATGCGAGTCTTCCACTTGCGAGATCCCTTCAGTTGCTGGCTGCCAGTGGTCATATAACTAACCATAAACTGTTCATAGCTGCCTCGAAGGCCTGCTTTGCATATCGTATGCGTTAACTGAATCTCCTTAACGGTACAAGTTTGTCGCACGTCTCTCACGTCGCGATGGGTCTAAGCGCATTTTTAGCCTATTAAGCGCTCAGCGGTCGACGGATTCTAGTAATTCGTCTTTTGTCTCATAAAAGTTTTTATCATGCACAAAGTTAGTGTTGCTAAACGAAAATAAAAACTAAATGGGCAAATTGCTCATTAACTCGTAAATCCGTAGCGAAAGTTAAAAAATACGCAGATATATATACTATATATACATATATACGAGAAGTCGTACATCTGCAAGAAAATAAAGTCCGTATGTGTCTAGTAGTCTCAAGATCGTTTTCGATTCATATCTTCTTTTCCTCTCGCTAGTTAGATAAGCTATTGATAATGAAAATCTGGCAATAGTGCGTTGATGTACTTGGATTGTTTGTGGGTGAAGCCCTCCCATAATTTGTTTTATGTTTCTCAGGTCTTTCCTTCCTCGTTCTAACTACCGGGTTCTACTGCATTCTTTCAGGGGATGATTGGACGGTGTGCAATCTTAGGAATTAGGGCTCAGTTAATTTATCACGGATGGATCAAAGGTGGTCGGAAAGGTAGCTGGAGTTGGCTTCTGTGCGGAAGAAACCTCAAATTGAGACTCCCAAATCTATGCGGCCGTTTCCATGTATAGGTAACTGCAGATAGGCAGGCAGCAGTTAAGGCTCTTGATCCTTCGGTGCCTGATATCCCTTATGAACGCATCCGAATACTTCGCTATCAAGCTCATATTGATTTCAGAACATTTAGAAGACTGCAAGGGCGTTCTTGAAAATTAGTCGCCGTGTAGGAAAAATGTAAATGCTCTATTAGTCACTTTGGTCTGTTGCCTAGAAAGGTGGACGTCTTGGGAATAATAGGTAGCTAAGTTCTTCTGGCCACGGGAAGACCGGATTAGGACTAATTAGCTACTAAAGCTGAACAAGGCAATCTTTCGATGCTGGCGAGAGCCTTGAGTGGCCATTTTCCGATTGGATATCACACCAAGTCCTTACAGATGCGCTACTTGGGACTAGAGTGGCGGTGAAGGTTGCTCCAAGTTATAGAACGATTCCCAAATTACGGGAGAACGAGCTGAGTTGTGTTGCAAGACCACGTTATATATGAAAATGAATAAAATATTCATAGAACTTCATAGCAGACAATTACGGAATGAGTCTCAGGAATTTCAGGTGCTTGAATCTGAGATAATTTCTTCATGTTGACGGTAAATTTGATGAGGTAGTAGGATTAGACTCGCAGATTATAGTTATCTTACCTACTAAGAAGGATTCTTTATGCGGAGTGAATGTGAGAGGTAAAAGTATTTACCATAATTTTTTCATGACAGGACCTGTCTTGCTTCGGACATCAAATTATTAATTGATGTAATTTTGCGAGGCCTTAAACGAAATCAATAGCGCTATGATATTGTTTCTTACCATAGATTTTTGATGTAAAACCCGTTTTTGTTACGCAATCCTACATTGAATCTCTTCTCAAAAACTAAGTATTGTCCGTGGTACATTATCTTTTTGGTATAAGGGTTGCGGGAGACGGAAACCTAATATCGCTATATTCCCGAATGAAATGACCTTTCCTCTGCCAGAAGCCACTCTAGCGAAATGGTTTGTTACATGCTCTCTGGTTAAGTGTAGAGATTGCAGGTCAAGGATTATCTCCAACTCTTTTTTAGGTCTCTTTGAATTACATCGCAGGGAGTATTCTCGAACTTCCCTCTTCCCTCTCGTCCGGTACTAAGTTTCAAAGAAATAGGGATGAAACCCCTACATTCCCGCTTTGAAGTAGAGTTGCTACCCGTAGTCTAAGTCCCTTTTCTACTACGTACTTCACACATCAATTTCATCCTAGAATGCATGGAATGGATCGATCTTTTCTTAGATAAGCCACTTCTTCTGATCCTTTTTGATTTATTGATTTAATTATTAAACTTGTGATTCACAACTTTATTTTAATGCCTGGAAACATGTGTAACTATATCCCTGAAAACCGAAGTGAATTCCACCACCGCCGAGACTTTGCTTAAATGCACATGGGCTCAAACTCATACATACATACATACATACATATGTATGTCGACTGAGTATAAATTACGCTTAAGCTTTTAACTTAAAGCTGGCCACTTTAGCTGAAAAATCGACGAAGCAATTTCCTCAAATTACAAGCAATCAACCTGAGCCCACTTGAACGAGCGAGCGAGCGCCACACCAAAATCGAATCACGTGCGCATAATTCCCAACAGCAGCAGCCAATCTCAGAATTTTTTGCTTCTCCCCGCATCCCCGCGCTCATCGCCGAGCGCAATACATTCAAATTGCTAACGATTAACTTAAATGCTACTAAACTAATTTAAAAACGATTGAAAATTTGCTCCGAAGACGTTTTAATCTATCTACTCTCTGTGCGATAATAGGTGCGTCATGACCCATAGCTTAAAATTGTCTGGCTTCAATCAGGCGCGCAATGTCCCAGCTCAGTGTTACAAACCGTATTAGTTGTTATTAGTTAAAACTGCATATGCACACCAGCGCATTGGCGGCACCACCAAACGTGTGTGTCGATAAAATGCCTGCACTGCACTAGCCCGGTCATTCGAAGCGCCGCGCCGCGCCGCGCCGCGCAGCGCCATGGCTTTGAAGCTGGAGCGAGCGCGCGCGCGCCCGCCACATTGACGGCTGTCAAAACATGTTGTCGGGTAATACAAATGTCGTCGTAACACAACATTGGACATGATGTTACTGCTGCCGTTATACAGCTCCTGCGCCAGCTCCTGTTGCTGCCTCAGCCAATAGCTGTGGCGGGCAATGATGCTCAACTGCTCCATCTACATTGATATGTTTGTATGTCCGTGTGTGCATCTGCATCGCTGTTCAATTGTCACGTACGAGCGTTCAACATTGCCGGAAGTTAATAGATTTTTGCAAAAATAAATACAAGTATTATATCCATAATGCATCCAGAGTGGACGGCGGACGTTTTGCTCAAATGGTCGATTGGTTGACCAGTTGTTCTGCTGATTGTTGGGTCGTTGAAACATTTTCATTAAGTTCGAAATTGCTTTTATGCGGAATTTAATTTGCGAACCACCATTGGACAAGCAATAACAACGCAATTTAGCTTCCACTTACAATGTGTATACAAGTACGTGAATGGGAACAAGTAATCGTTTTTTTTGAAAATGCCTCGATGGCTTGGAAATTGAGATCGTTGCCGCCGATGATGGGTTAGATGGATGGGAAAATTGAATAGATCGTTGTTTGTACATTTTAGCATTCAGCAACTATGGAGTATATATATTTATTTATGCATAGGACCAATAAAGCTGTGTCTGCGAGAATGGTCTTTTGTTAAAGGTGACAACTACTTTGAAAGGAACCCTTAATATTTAACACATTTTTTGCTTCCCTCAGCTTTCTTTTAGACAGCGAGGTCTTCGTGTATATTGATTCTAAAGTCGCCAGGCCTTCTTATACGACAAAAATATTTTCATGTACAAGGTGGCGCAAAATTAATCATCCAATTTTGTTTTTGAATAACTTTTTTACAAAATAAAAAAACTGATTTTCAGTGGTGGACATCTCTATTTGGACCCTTACAATGCTGATACACGTTTGCGCCCGTTTTATCGCATTTTCCATCACTTTCCGCAAAGTTGCCGGTGTTCGCTTTCCTGTCGCTTTTCTTAAGGACTTCAATTGTCTGAGGCTTTTTGGCTTACTCCCGAGACTTCAAGTAACCCCAAAGAAAGAAGTGATTAAGAAGAAGGGTGATTAATTTTGCGCCACCTTGTATTTATGTTTAAGTCCACACAATCTCTAAAGTATTTAATTATTCCTGATTGAAAAAAAATTTTCGACGCCCAAATGTTTAACTAAAAGTGCCTGACTTTTTCCTAGTTATAAGTGCTTTTCCTACACTTTTATGTCCTCCACTAGATTAATTTGAACGCACCCACCGTTAAAAATCACTGAGCCGTTAGCAGTCCTTACAGAAAACTTGAGTCTGTTTTTCTTATTATTGGGGGGATTCTCGAAGTCTTGCAAAGTCCATTAATTAACCAGAATTATTGCAAACGGCCCTTAACGATTCAAGTACCATTTGTACATTAATACTTGAATTGAGTAGATACGGAAAATTTACTCGATTTGTGAAAACCAAAACAGAATTCGAAAAATTTACTCGAAATCGTAAACCGGAACAGACCTGTCAGTGACACAATTAAAATTGCTTTTTCACAGAAAGCAAAATTAACTAAAAAAAAAAAACCCATTTCGAATTACTAAGACATTTGGGTTTTTGTTTTTTTTTCGCGTTTACTTCGAGAGCTGGGCTGAGCATGCCGATGAATGTTAAAAATACCTGGGGTTGTCAATTTGTGAAATGAATTTTAAGTGAAAATCTGCGGGTGGTTTTGTTTGTTGCCACCATCGAACAATGCGACAATACGACATAAAATTCAACAGCTGAAGGCAAACAACATACATATGTACATACATACAAACACCCAGTGACAGTGAGGATCAGTGGTTAAAGCAAGCCAATCAAACAAACTCTTCAACTACATACAACTACAGAAAAGAAGTATGTTGGGATTGCAAGAAACATTCATTAACTGCTTGGAATTTA
>NW_016167164.1:0-22173 GCF_001687245.7 Rhagoletis zephyria | reverse complement strand
TTTTTTTTTTTTTTTTTTTTTTTTGAATGACATTTAGTCCACCATACTAACGAATAATTTTTTTCTTATAAGCCACCATTTTAGCCTTTTCCGGTCAAATCCGTCCCTGACCAATATACAAGATTTTTTCTCTTAAATAAAAGGTTCATAGAGCCTCATAATAACAGAAGCAAAAAGATCTTAAAAAATTGTTTTGGGTAGGTCAAATTTGTGCATTATATTGTACAGGGGTCCGGTAGGTGTTCTGTTTTTAAATTTCGTTATGTACATACCTTCATGTACAATGTGCTGGTCCAATTAATTATATAAAAAATACATACTTGGGTCAAAATATTATAGACGAAACATTTTTTGCCACCACTTTGCTGCATACTCAGAATCTAATTAAAAACTCGAAATTTTTAGGGAAAAAATTCGTTGATTTTTTTTTTATTGCATACATTTTTAAGGCAGTGTCACTCGATTGGTACATTTGTACAGATTTGTGCATTTTTATATTGGGCTATTGGTACAAAATAAAAAAAAAAATTGGGACAATACAGCAATAGTGTATTGAAAAAGTTCAACAAATTATTTTTCGTGATTGCGGTAAAGAAAAATATTTGGGTATACGCGCAATCGTGTGACACTGCCTTTCTGAAATTGACCGAAAAAATATAAGTCAAATTTTAACTTTTATATTTGACCGAAAAAAATAAAAGGCAAGTTCTAACTTTTACTTTTGACTGACAAAATATCGGCCAAAAAATAACGGTTAATTGCTGACTTTTTTGAAAAAAGTAAAAAAAAAAAAATTAAATCATATAGATGTAACATTCCATTAACAAGCATCACATTGCTATATACAAGTGTTAAAAAGACCAATTCTTTCCGACTGGCTTTTTGAATTGAAATTTTTAAAATAACTATTATTTTCGATCCCTGGTTGAAATAAAAGTGAAAATAAAAAATATTTTGTCAGTAAAAAACGGCCCTGTCAAATCAAATCAATCTTCTCGATAGTTAGCACCAATATTTTAAACGCAACCCCTTACAGATATCGATTTAAAATAAAAGTGACTTATGACACTCTCAAAATAAAGGGCTCATATAATTTTTTAAGATCCGACTGTCGAACATATGACAAAAAAATGCAAAAAATACTTTAGACTTAGGGGTGTACGGCGGACAGGTTTTTTTTCTGATACAATCTAATTTATTCAGGGTGCCCACCCCCTCTTAAATGGAGGGGAAATCCCCAAAAATAAGACCTACCAAATCGGAGATGTTCTATCTTCTAGTGGTATTACCGACTTTCGATTTAGACCGGAAGACTTCCAGTTCCAGCCGGTAGTGGGTTAAATAGACAGAAAAAATTTTCGGACCTAATTTATATGGTTTTGTCCCCGTAAACCGAATCTGTATTAAAAATATGTATGTACGATTAATTAAAAAAAAAAAAAGTCCCGGTCAGTATAAGTCACTTACGGTCGAAACCGAAAGTCGGTAATATGAACAGAAGATAGAGTAAATATCTCCGATTTGGTAAGTCATAGTTTTGCGTTATGGGGTTGGCTGGGTGGTCTAGGAAACCCGGTATACATACATATGGTAGATAGTAATTTAAAAGACAGCCTAATGTGAAAAATATTACAAAGATTCCCCAAATTTTTAGGTGATTTGCTTTTTTTGTATTTTGAAATTAATCGTTGGCATTTACTTCTCTAATTCGATAATACTTCTCCTTTTTTGCCTGTTTCTCAATACGGTCGTCAAACAATTTACAAGCGACTAACTTGAGTTGAAGTAGGCAGGCTATTATTTTATCCTTTGTCGAAGTGGTTTATCTCATAACTCTCAACATTTTCCAAAATATATGAACTATGGACCATAAAAAATAAAAGTACCCAGTTATTGGAGTATGTTTTTTACAAACGTTCCTCCGTTAAATGCAGCACTCTTGCAGATTTCCTTCTTCACTCAAGTAATACACAGATTCGTAAGCCTAAAAGCGTTACGTCTCATTAAAGCCACCTTTTTTGTTATTTATGCCAGTTCAATAAGTAACTGCAAAAATAAACATCAAATCGTACTCCGCTTTTCCTTCCTTGCCGCTCAAAGTGCACATGAAATCCCCTTTTTACACTCGCCTCTCTTTGGTTTCATATAAATAAATTATATTCATATTAACAATAGTATGCATTGAAGCGTAGCATACAAAAAGGCGTTGAATGTTGATAACAAGAAACAAAATCGAAAAGCAACATTTTAACGGCAAATGTGCGCACGCACACACAAACAGGCGTACGAATTTTCGGGTGAACACGTGCGATAAATGGCGCGATTTTTGTGGGGATGGCTTGATGTTCTGCTGAATGTGTATGTGTATACCATGCAGAGAAAAATTATCAATTGATAAAAAATAACCTACTTGTAGTTAGCTTTTTGGGGGGATTTCTATAAAATATATAACTTGCAGTTAGCTACAAAAAGCTAGCTTGAAACAAGTGGACAAGTAATGCAGGAGTACAGCTCGAGATTGTTTTCTTTAAACGCGTTTCTATTTAAATATCCTGCACTTGCAAATACTTTTCGAAATTGAGGACAAATAAAAGGAAGATCGAAGTTTCATATTATCATTTTGAAGTTATGTCTGACGGAGTTCGAATATGGGACCACCTACACCAGAATATAGAAACAATAGTGAAATGTTATAAAATAAATAAAGTAAAAAAAAAATAAAAATAAAATATTTGGTTTTTCTATCGATATTTTATGTCCAAAAGTAGTTAGTTACAAATTATTTGCATCAAATGCAGAGGTAAACCACCCTTGACTATTTCGCGGCCATCGCCATAGAAATATAGTTAGCTTTCGTCAAAGAAAATATACAGATAATAAGTGACTTTTAGCTCCTTCCTAATCAACATAAAGTTAGCTTATAGTTAGACACATTTCCTGCAGGGTATGTATGGTATGTATATGCGTATACCTACTATAATATACACTTCCATTGACAACGCAACATGTTTTATTCGCTTTTGTCTTTTTCCTCATTCGATTGGCAAATAAATCATGAACTTTTGAATAACATCAAGTTAAGTTGTCTGAGCGAAATATGATGAGAAGTAAACAAGTATACACACATACACACATACACGCGCATATTCAGGTTCAATGGCTGGTGCTTGAAATGCTGCCTTTTGAGATTTATGCTGCTAGAATAACTTAGTAATTTGATTTCAATGAGTAGGCATTAAATATTTCTAAAAGTATTTCAACATATGAACCGTTTATTTTGAAAGTGACATAAGTCACTTCGCACCTCTTGTGCTTAAATGACCAGTTACTGGTTATTCGTTCAACTTCATCAACCAAAGGTAGAAGGTTTTGTCGTTAGTTTATGGCATTAGAACGATTTACAGATGCATTTGGTTACAGGCAACCGGTCATTTAAGCACATGAGGTATGAAGTGACTTATGCCACTTTCAAAATAAACGCCTCATATTTAGTTCAACTGAGTGCCATATGCAAGTATCGCACACCTTGCAATTGGCAATTGCAAATAAATATAAACAGTTCTAAGAAAGCTGTCGTCGTCACCCCTCTGATTTATTTGATAATCTCACAAAAGTTCAGGCAGGTTTCCCCCTCTTTCTCTCCTCTGAAATAACCTTTCGCTAAAACTGGCAAAAGGAACATTTTAAGTCGCAACCAAAATAGATATGTTTGTCAAGATTAATTCGTAATTTTGTGTGTACGTCTATGAATGCTCTTTTTATTTGCCTGCATGGGAGGTTGTTCCTAGTGAATTAATTCCTTTCAACTTAAACGCAATTTTCATGCCTAAGCTTAAAGTTATACCATTTTGTTGGAAAATGGGCGTATCACCGCCCACTTATGATCACATATACATATGTACATATATCGGTAACCGTTCTACCAATTTATACCAAACTCGGTATGACTATTGTGCTTGCCACATAAAAGCAAAACGTTGAAAATCATTGAAATCCGACTAAAATTACGGCCACTTTTCATATAGCGGTAAATTACAGAAATGCTTTAAACTTCAATATTTCGAGATTTAAGGACGCTAATTTACTTAAAATTGATACACCCGGGCTTACCATCTAGCGGTAGCTTTTGGAAAGGTGAAAAACATATATTTAATACCTTGCGCCGGGTATTTAGGGTTCGGCTCCACCCGAACTTAGACTTTCTTACTTGTTTCTCTTTATTTGGTTTTAAATAAAAATTAGTTAAAAGACGTGATATCGCACATTTAATAATATGGAGATGTAACTCAAAATTTACGTATTTGGAGATTTAACACAGATTACTAAACCTGCCCAAAATGGCGAAGATATTTGTCTTTCCCATCTGTCCTTTCGTATACCAACTGTATGAATTGATCAGACTTTCATTGCGCATACTACTAAAACATCCATTGGCAATGGTTTATTTTTTTTTTTAATTTTTTGTTCTAAGATTTTTGCGATCCTTTATTGTGGCTACGTATACTTAATCGCTGGATTAATTGTCTGCCTTCTTTGAAATCGCAATGGCTAGACACAACTGCATCACCTACGCTGTTTTTGATACCTGTTATCCCTCCTGCACATTACCCTATTTTAAATTCTTATTTTCTACTTTTTTTCTACTTGTTACCCAACCCAAATATTGCCACCAATTACACAGACTTACATATTTCTTTAGAATAGATTTTATTTTAATTCAATTTGCTTTGGCGACCGCGAAATATATTGCGATTGCAGCCTACGGTTTTACGATACATTGGAGATATGGGCGATTCTAAGAATAAACGAGAAAAACAATTTTATCATTTACTTCATTTACGGTACGTACGAACTATCTATTACGAAGGTACTTTATTTTTTTAATATTTTTTTGGACTGTTTTTTGTCTAGTCATGTTTCCTAGTATTGGATTAGCTATGAACTAATTCAAAAATATAAAAAACATTTAAATGTCAGAATACGCGAAGTTCAAAATCGTGGCAAGTACCGATTTAAAACACGGTCACTTTTTCGATTTTCAGCCGAAATTTTTCGTATTTGCTATACAAGGTTTTATATGAATGATTATACTATATAGATATATGCAAGGCCGTATTTAGAACACCTACAACAAAAGATTGGTGCAACACAGCGATGTTCTATTGAAAAATTTCAACAAATTATTTTTCGTGATTGAAATAAAGAAAAATATTTCGGTATTCACACAATTGGGATATGATTTGCATCAAAGTTTGGCATATACCCAATCGTGTGACACTGCCTTTAAACTTGTATTTATACGGATGTTGTTAAAGAATGAACTATGAAAAACTAACCAAAATTAAATAACAACAAAAATGATATTTTAAAACTTGTGAAAATTTTATGCGCCTATAATTTTTTCGACTACTGTACATTAATTGATTATGATTACTCGGCCGTTTGGACAAGTTGATAAATTTGATTATTAAATATTCACATAGCTATTATGAATTCAAATAAATGCGAATGCACATGGAATGTGGTAAGGCCATTTCCGTGCTAGTCAAAACAACTGCCAATCTGGCCTTATATAAAACACAGAAACGTTCCGAAGTCAACAGATGTTTGCTTGTCTTCAGATACGTCCCAAGCGTGAGCGTTAAAGAAGCTATGTGCTCATGAAACTTTTTGAACTCGAAATTGGAGAACGACTTTCAAAGAGATTCGAGGTTATTTACAATAGGGGAAAGTCATAAATCAATAGATGTCTGAGTTTAAAGGAGCGCATTTGACTAAAACAATAAAAACTAAGGTGGGTATGGCCCAGCCGTAAACGTACAAAACATCGATTCATTCAAATAGTCATCGCGGTTGACAGCCTTATAGCGGTACTGTGGGAGTTTACTTCTTTGTATTCATGTTGATAGAGATTCCAAATGGTGCCCAGGTGAGACTTTAAAGCGCTAGAGTAGATGTTCTTAATTGATGTTGTATCAAACGGATTGTGAAAGTGTAGGCACGATTATAAAGCAAGATTTGCGGCATGGCCACCATGTTGATTTCCGAGAATACCATTAATGTCCAGATACCAGATTACATTAGTTTCGTGTTTGTTGCTGATTTAATTAACAATTGTTGTATGTTACATATTGAGCCTACATCCATTCGAATGTTTTTTGCTACATTTAATACTGATGGCCTATCGCTGCATATTATAAACTTTTGCTTACTTTTCACAAGCCTTGTAATTCAACTTCGAAGATGTGGGCATCCTGCGGTAAAAGTCCCTGAGAAAGGGTTGGCCCAGCTTCGTTTGTAACAGCAAATGCAATGCCGTTGGCTTGCTTGGTGTCATCTGTGAAAAGGAGATTCCCATCACTTCGTTTCAGAGTGTTAACTATGTATGCTCCAGACAGTTTGCTGATATATTGTGCTGTTGGTGCACGGTTTTCGTAAAATACACAGGTTTTCAATAAAGCTTTCTGTATTTAGTGAGCTTAAGTTATGCATTTTTAAAGGCTTACATGAAATTTGAAAATCGGCCAGCTCTACTCGGCTTATGGCCGAAATGGCATTGGAATACCCCAGAAGAAGGCTCTTAACCGATTGTGTAAGGGCCATGAACTATTTTACATAATTAATATAATTATTTGCTACTTCAACTCTTCAATGCTATCATCTCATTTTATCTGCAACACTAATAAATAAATAAACAATTAAAAAATAAAAATAAAATGCTCGCAATGCCCATTGATGCACAGCAGAGTAGCTCATTTGCCTGTCAGTATGAAATCGCCATTGAAGAGTGTTGCACTGGTTTGCTGGTTGCTTGTGGCTAGCAGGTTCGCCCAATATTTTGTGGCTACAGCGGCGGCCGCACACGCTACGATAACCGACATCAAGTGCACAAGCTTGAATAGAAGCTTTGTGGATTTCGCAGAATGTCGCCTACGCTTGGTCCAACGTAGTTTAAACGAAATCAATATCCGATTGAAAATTCTGCAACCACCACTGGATAATATTACTGTGCGTATAATATTTATGAAAAATTTACAAATTGAAAAAAAAAAAAATAATTAATTGTCTCAACAATTTCTGTGACTTAAATTTTCCAAACAAAGGTACACCTGCAATTCATGAAAAAGTCAAATGGCTATCGTCCTTACTTGATCGACACCAAATTCGATGCTTGTAAATTTATCAGCACAAAAAGTAATCCTATGATAAATTACTTGTATGATTTCATAAGACCCTATACGAATATAAATCATTCGTGCCCGTACCGTGTAAGTTGAAAGAAAAGATGACTAAATGGGTAACTAAATAATTACAAAATTTTACTAAGTAAATCTATGCTTTCCTCTGCAGAATGAGCTGATTGTGAAAAATTTACGCATCAATCAAAAACTTTTAACTGCCGCCACAATATTGCCAACCGGTGATTATGCCTTTTTTACTACATGGTTGGTGAACAACGTTAAACGGGCCTTTCTTCAATTGTATGTAAAATATAAGGAAAACGAATAAAATTTTGAAGGAAAACAGCGGCCCTTTTTGGATTTTGTTAAATACTTTTTAATGTTGTTAAAGCTTAATAATGCTTTGACTAATTGTTTTGCGTTTGTATTTTATGAAAATGATAAACATAAATTATTTAGTTTATTGAACCGCATCAAATTAAACGCCGCCTATCTTCAAATAAAAATTAAACGTTTTTCGTTTTTAAATAGAATTTATTTTTCATCTGAAAATCAGGGTAAAAATTATAGATAGATACACATTACGCGTCTTCTAGCTTTAAGGTTGCATAAGCTGTAAATTTACAGGGTTGCATAGTGTACATTAGGGTGGTCCAAAAATGCATGTGAATAAGTAGAGTCGGAATTTTTATGCTCTCACCTCATAGGATTGTTCTATACCGAAAAAAATATACCCCTATTTTTTATTTTATTTTTTTTTTAATCAAAAAATATTTAGAGGTCGCTCAAAGCGCGAATAGCAAAAGAGCAATGTTAATTCGCGCAGCCCCTGCTTGCTTTCTATGTACATATTTATATGTCAATCTCTCTCTCTGCAATAACGGAACTTTGGCATTTTGTGTTCACAATTCACTGGAGCCTTCATTTTTCACTCAATTAATTTGATTAGTTTAAATGAAAGCTAATAAAATTTGCAAGAGACTGTTGGGCCCGATTTTTGAATTTTTTGTTTGTATTAATGTTTTTAGTGCAAAGTGCAGAAAATGTATAAAAAAATGTTCATCAAAATTAATTTTATTTTTATTTTTTATTTTTTTTGGTTTTTATAAAAATTTTGGGTATGCAGTTTTGTAGACCATTAACTTTTAGTACAATAAATTGCAAGTTGCAAGTGGCTAAGAGTTCGCGTTGATTTTTAATAATAACTTAAAAATGGCGTTCTCCATTTTTGGATATCTTCTTTAGTTTCCGAGATATTCAGTAAAAAGTGTCGTTAATTTAGTAGAAATTTTGATCACATTTTGTCGTATTTCATACAAAGTGGCTGCCAAATTGTGGACAAATGGCGCTACGACAAAATTTTACTAAAGGAAATCCTTCATAAACTCAAATCTAATTAACAAAAAACATTAAAAATAAAATAATTTAAGAATTTGGTGAACTAGTAACATTTTCAGAGAAATTGCATTCCAAACTTCATTCGCGATTTCCCACAACCTGCCGAAATTGACATACGACAATCTTTTACCCAGGCGACGATATAACAAAGACTTTTATTTCCCGTTTAGCAGATGTGCTCGAAATATTAGCGAAAAAGTTATTAGAAATCATTGCGACCTATTAGCCACTTACAAATTGCATTTTATTTTACTAAAATTTTATGATCAAGGGATGATCTATAAAGCTGCATACCCAACATTTTTCGAGAAACTAAAAATTTTGTTTAAGTTGGTGCACATTTTGTTTTTTAACATTTAAAATTTTTTTTCGTTTAACTAGTCTTTATTACGTAACATTTTTTAACTTGAACTGGAGAATCGATTTTCTTCAAAATTGCTACTTTTTCTGCACTTTACAATAAAAATTTAATACCATCAAACAAAAATTTAAAAATCGGGCTCAACTGGTATCTTGTAAATTTTATTGTTTGTAATGAAAAAAAAAATATCAAATTGAGTGAAAAATTGAGCTATAAAAATTTAGCGGATTATCGAAATTTATCAAGTTAGTGAAATCTTATTTTATATGTGATCAAAATTTATAGATTGACGGAATGTATCGAGTTGTGGATATATATGGAATATAATTTTTTGGAATTCTCAAAGTAGATCTGGTTATCGAAATTTCTAGAATTACATGAATTTATCGAGTTATCACAATTTAGCGATTTATCGAGTTACCAGAAAGTATCGACTTTCGAAATTCGTCGGAATTTATGGATCTTTCGAAATCGTTATAGTTATCGATAGTTATCGATTTATGGAAAAGAAGTTTGCGGAATTCTCAAAGTAGATCTGGTTATCGAAATTTCTAGAATTACATGAATTTATCGAGTTATCACCAATTAGCGATTTATCGAGTTATCAGAATGTATCGACTTTCGAAATTTGCCGGAATTTATGGATCTATCAAAATCGTTATTGATACGCACAGTTACTCAAAATTTATCGATAGTTATCGACATTTGTAGGTTAATCGAAATTTATCAAGTTATTGGAATTCATTGTTTTTGAAATTCATTGAGTTATCAATAAGTATCGAATGGTTGTTTGTAAAAATCTCCAGGGCTCTAAGAAAAAACTGGAAAAACGGGCGAACTTTGACAGTAACTCACACCCCTAGTACTTTAAAAAAATTATGTTTTTAATTATTGAAGCCTTGCAAAGTCAAGTGCAGAAATAAAAAAATAATTATTCAAACGTTCAAGTGAGTCGAAGAGAATCCGTGCTCTTGAAGAGGCTAAGACATGCAATTAAAGTAAAAAGCGAGAAGGACATGTAGCGTTGGATAAGATGCGTGCAACGGAAAAGCGCAATGACAACAATTGCAGGCGATTACGCTTAGCCACTTAGGGCAAAGTCGCAAACGCTGAAAAGTGTAATTAATTTTCAATGTCAATTTGTCAACTAAAGCGAGACAACAGTGAGGCACGAAGAAGAAATGAAAAAGAGTGATTGCGGAAAAAAGAGTGACTGGTGCATCTAGAATGGAAGGAATAATTGAAGAAAATATTCTTACTGAAATGGCTGCTGAAAAACATTTAAATAATGACAGTTGCAAAGCATACTTGAATTGATTTAACAAGCCAATGCTTATAGAATATTAATGCAAAAATTCGCTGTTTCCAGTTGTCTAAAAAAAAAAGGAAAAAATTAGCACATTTTCTTGTTTGGGACTCGCGTTTTACCTACAACTATCGCAAAAGTACGGTCTTTAAATTTTCTTTCTTTCGTATTTGTGCTTCGCTTAACACTCTTTGCAACATTCTCTTTACAGTTTCATTGCTTCTTGGCGCCGCCATCTGTGCCTGTAAGCGCATCAACTGAAACAACAACACACAACAACAATCCGTCTCACAATAAATCAACTTTAGGGCTACACTTAATTGTTTGTAATTAGTTTTGCGACTTTCGTCTTTCGTTTCGTCTAATGGCATTAATGTTAACTGTTATATGATACTTTTGTTATTGTTGTTGGCGTCTTATTGAATTAATCTTTAGCACTTAATGCGAGCGAGCAAAGCAAAAGTTAGTGCAACCTGCCACAAAGTGCCAGCGTTAAGAGGTGGCGTATTTACTCAATTTAATAGTAGCCTAATGAATTTGCTTTACTCCGGCTCTGAGTGTTTCTCATTCTCAGGAGATGTATGTGAATTGTGTACTCGAGCGAGTTGTGTACTCAAGGACGGTTGGTATTTGATTTGCTTTGATAGATGAATGATGTGGTTTCACTTGCGATACGAGTTACAGAAAATATGTCAAATTAAATAAAATAATCAGCCTTATTGCGAATTCCATGTGAGCAAATATTCCCAAAAATTATAAACCAAAACAAAAATCATTTTTTACCAATTTTTTTTTTTTTTAGTTTTACCTGCTGAATTATGGGAACGATGTGGCATGTTTCTTTTCAGACTGCACCCTCCTAGTAAGCTTTTAACTTGACGATATACTCAGCCAGAGCTTTAAGCTTCTCCGCAAACTCTAAGATCACTGAGAATTTGACCTCGAATTATGAGAGAGCGTTGAGTGCCACCTGACTATTTATCACTTAAAGTTAGGATTCTCTCACATTAATTTAAGCACACAATCCTATAGCATAGCCTTCCGCTTGGAAGATGCTTGGAAAGACTCTCAGGGCACCGAAGGCTTCAGTCTGGAGCAAGATAAGCCTGCTCCGGAGCCTTAAGACCATTCTATACCACTGATGTGTGCTCGCCAGGACGTTTCTCTCCATAATAGAGGCAATCCAGGTCGTCTAGCTGTATGTACCAACCTTAAAGTTTCTTTAGAAAACTACTACTCTATCATAGAGTATGCAAATCAGAGGGATTTCAGGAAATATTGGAGAGTTCGCTTTGCAGCATGTTCAACTGAAAGATGCAGTGGCGCGAGTTCCAAAGTTACCTCTAACTCTGCAGTAGTGCATTCCGTCGCCTGTGTAAAAGATTGTCGTATGTTGATTTCGGTAGGTTGTGGGAAATCGCGATTGATGTTTGGAATGCAATTTTTCAAAAACGCGCGAAGATAGATTTTCTCCAATGTCTCTGAAAATGTTACTTGTTCACAAAACTCTTAAATTATTTAATTTTTAACGTTTATTTTTAATTAGTTTTATGTTTATGAAGGATTTTCTTTAGTAAAATTTTGTCATAAGCGCCATTTGTCCACAATTTGGCAGCCAATTTGTATGAAATACAACAAAATGTGATCAAAATTTCTACTAAAATAACGAAACTTTTTACTCAATATCACGGAAACTAAAGAAGATATCCAAAAATGGAGAACGCCATTTTTAAGTTATTGATTAGTTCAATATGACTGCATCACTAACTAAATTTTTACTAAATTATCGAAAAAATTGTAGTCAATGTCTCGGAAACTAAAGGAGATATCTAAGAACTGATAACACCAATCGAAAGACCTTATTTCAAAATGAATAACTGCATCTAGAACTAAAAATCCTCAAAATGGCGCTTACGACAATATTTTACCAAGGCGACGACGATGTGCGTATTGCCCCCATAATGCGAACTTTTCATGTAAACAATATACGTTCAAAATTTTATTTATTGCAAGAGTTGCTTACTGACGCAGGAACAGGCGGAATTATTAAAAGCTTGTAATAATAGTAGCTCCGCAACAAAGCTGCCTCTTAGAGAAACCTTCAAAATAGCAGCTCCACGAAATGGGTTCCCTTTTTTTTTCATAATTTATGTTGTTTATTCTCTCCACTACTTGCATTGCCAACGCTTAGTCTATTTATAATTGTTCGCTAACTTTTTATTCGCCGAATCTGCTTTTTATTTTACATTTTTTAATTAATTTTAATTTCCTTCATTTTTACCAGCTTTGTTACCTCCCTGATATTTTGGTTCCATTCGAGTATTTTTTTTTCGGCTTTTCCTTTTGATGCACACAAAAATAAAAACTGTCATCAAAAAATAATGTGTGGGTGTTAGAAAACTAAAATAGTAAAAGCAGCTAAAAGCAAGTATTTATTAGTTGGCAAAAGAGTTTTCCACATCAACGAGCGTTTTGCTTTCTGTGTGTATTTTTTTCCAATCTCTTTTTTTGCTGTTTTTTCTTTCGCTGCATTTATGGTCGCTCTGCTTTACGTCATACATTGAAACAATACTTTCATTACCCATTGAAAAAGTAAAGTTTTCCAGCGCTGACAGCTGTCGGCACGTTTGAGTTCGCTGCAGTGTTTGAGTTTTTGCTTTGATTTTATTTTTTAGTGCAATATGTATTTTTTTTTTTGTTATGTAATGCGTGCACGGTTATTGATGTGCAACAGTGAAGCTTAAAATGTTTTACTTGCTTCTTGGTGTTTATATTGTCTAAGAAGTCCTTGTGCTTTAGTAGCATCGTTAGTCAATTTTTTTCAAACTAACAATTTAATAATTAAGACTCTTTCAGTAACTAGCTTTTTGTATTATAACTTATATACAATATGCATTGAATATCTTTTGGCTTTAGTACTAAAGTTCAGGATTTTTTGTTTTTTTTTTTGTTTGATTGATCCGCCATTGCTTGACTGGCAGACTTTTGCATGCGTCATTTCACTGACCAGCGTTTTATTAACTATATTTTCATACACGATTGATTTCACAAAACTTTTTAATCCATCAATCTGTTCGATTATGTCGGTGACAGCTGCTGCCATGGCTCATTAAATTTGATTTTACAATTAATACTCGCGTACCACATACATACATACATATGTACATTCATTTGTATGTAGATAATAAACGTTGTTTGGTGAGTACCAATATTCGGAATCGATAAAATATAAATAAATCTTTATTATTAAATTGCGTTTTCTTTTTACGCAGAAATTGCTAGCTTTTATCTGACGAAAAATTTTTATCCCTCCAACGGTTTGCATTGAACTTGCATTTCTCTTCGTCCATATTTCAACATATTCAACCTTATCACGAATCTCATTTTGCCCGAACCGGCTCACTTTTCACTCTTGGTTTCCATGGTTTTACTATGGGCGGATGACAAATTTTTGGGTACATTTATTTTTCAGGCGAAACTCAGGATAAGGCAATTGTCCCGAACTGATCCCTTATGTCTGTCGTATGAAAGCATGAAATTGTATTCCTCCCTTTTCTGTGACAACGCCCATAAATCGAAGCTTGATTCTGATTGGATGTCGCACGAAACCTCGAAAGTAAAACCTTGAATTATTTAGGAAAAGCGTTTGACGATCTTCAAACGGTTTTCGATGGAAGAGATAGATAACACATCTAAAATTTAATCTATTGGAGGAAAGAGCAAAATAGAGCCTCCTTATAAGAGTCCACACAAAAAGACGTCCACTTGAAGCCTTCTTTAAAAATAATTCTCTGCTGGCCATCGGAAAAGCGAGTACATCGAAGTGCAAACCTGCTAACACATATTGTTCAAATTCGAAGGTCGGAAAGTGGAAAATGGTGGAAGAGGGATTAGGAGAATTTTCTATAATAACACTGACCAAAACGGCCAGCACTTGTCTATTACGCAAGTAAGCAAATAAAGCAATCGAGTTAGACTTACGCGGTAGCCAAGTGGTGAGAGCTTCGAGTTTCGGTTGGAGCGATTGCCAAAAATGTTTTGTGGTTTTTTCCATTTTTCATAACAAACAAATCGAAACAAAAAAATATTGCTAAAAAAGTTAATTTTATTACGTCACAGCAATAAAAATAAAATTTTTTATTTTTTTATTTTTGATTTATAGTATATTCAATTTTAAATTGTTTAACTTTATTTAACATAATTTGTTTATTATTAGCTAATATAAATTTTTGGGGTTTAATTTTTCTTAAAAAAGTAAAAAGGGTTAAAAATAATAATTGAATGAATTAAAAAATCATATTAAAATTCTACCAGCCCACAGTGGTCCAAATGGTCGATCTAGCGGAACTTAATTCATATCTCGAAAAAAAAAAAAAAGTCTATTTAAATTTTTAAATTTCAATTTTTTATATTAGTTGAAGTGATATATTTTTAATGATGTACAATGTTCACAAATTGAGCTTTACTTGACAGATGTAACATTAGAATGTATCTAATAAACGAATTTAATAAACGAAAAATATTTATTTTATTTTATTATTATTTTTTTATTTTATAACTTATTTATATTAAGTTTTATTAAGTTTTCAGTCACAATCTGAGTCGCTGTCATCTGAACTAAGCTCTTCATACCCGATATCTATATCAAAAAAGTTGCAATACTTCTTTATCCAAAACAATTATTATTTTTTTAATAACTGTGTCTCTTAGATAAAGACGATATCCCGGCATCCGACGAACAGAAAAGAACATTCATTAAATGTTTCATAGCGTTTTTTCTTGAACTATTTCTTGTACGATGCTCGCGATAATTTCAGAAGTCTTTATTTCTAGGATTAAACTTAAATTGAATTTGTTTACTAATGTAGCCAGTTTCAATATGCAGTGTAAAAAGGAGGGAAAGTTTTGGCCTGCACTTGACATATCAAGTCAGTATCTCGTTAAGCCGCTTTTCTACCGTCTAACAGAGTACAATTTTGATCAGATCAACTGTGCCGCCAATGCGCATCAACGTTGCCGCTGTCTGGAGGAATAACAAGTAGCTCAAATCCCTTGAACTCAAATATTATATACGAAAACAGCGAAGCTATCGAACAATCTGGAGTCCTTACATGCAAGCTGTTAACCTTTTGAAAACGTCGATTGGGCTTTCGATGTCTCTTTTTGATTAAAGAATAAATATTAAGGAGAAATTATTAATACCTTCAACTTTATTTATTATAAAATCGGTTATCTAACCCTTTGTGTCTTTTAGCAAAAAATTTGATCAAAATTTTCGCCACAGGTTAAAATATTCCATACAAATCTATATCCTACATATGCGTACAATATTTCGCACAATTCGAAAGAAAATTTCTTGTTTTCTGATGCATAGACAGGCAAATAAACCAATTATGTATCTCTCTTCATTCGCATATTAAATGGTACAAAAATATTTATTTTTCTAAAAATTTGTGTACCTCTTTATTTGTTTGCCATCAACTCTGCTAAACTTCTTGGTTTAAGCGCTAGCGTTTCCAAAACATACAAGTATTTACGAAAATTGACTTAGTAGGCGCACAGCAATATCAGCAACAAGATACTAAAAATGTCCCTACATACAAACATGCAAATGAATACTTAAAATCATGCGTTAAAGAATAAGTAAAGTTGTTGCAAAACACATCAGCGAAGCATACACAGATACAGATTTTTATACATTTGGCTGTATGTACACACATATGTATTTACTAGTACGCCATTTTCATAGTCATACTACAACAGGCAACATGCGAACGAAATAAATAACGGAGCAGCAACCGAGAAACGAAGTCAATACGAGTGAGTACTCATTTTTACTGCCAAAGCAAGCAATAACACCACTGATAAATATATGTGTTTGTATACGTATGCATAGTCGTATCTACATACATACATACATACATACATACTTGTACATACGAACGTTCGTAGTTTTTCTGACATGTTATGTATGTTTTATTGCAGCACAACTCATTGCCATCCTGACCAGCTCTTATGTACCTCATTTTTGCTGCGACGTACAGATGTATGTATGTATGTATGTACACATACTCCTGTGTATGCCTTATGCTACAATTAAATACTCTCACATTTATACATAAATTCTTACTTGCATGCTTGCTACTTCACATTCATTCAATTTATCTGACTTTTCTGCTCTGGAAAACAGTTATTCCTCTTGTATGTACCTTTATTTGCTCTAGCATTTTCTTATTTTTAGCTTATGTAGTGCATTCGAGTGCATTTGCATTGTATGTATGCATGTATGTATTCACATGTATGTATCTGCTTTGGCACTCGCAGTCAAAAATTCTGCAAACATTTTTGCAACATGCAACAACAGCCACAACAATTCTGACGTAAAAGTGAATTATACTTGCACGTATGCTAAATATTTTTCATATTTTGTATTTGTTGTTGAATTGGTAAGCAGTTTGTAAATGTTAAATTTAGATTTTAGTGAAATGAATTCGATATTTGAAAAATTAATTGTGCATACTAAGTTGAATACACTAAGCATGTTTTGCTTCCGACCCCAGGGCGTATGAGTATCATTTATAAGCACAAAGCATGCACATAAGTACGAGAGATGTCCATTGCTATACCACAAAACATGATCTTTTATTTGCATGTGAGCGCTCATTTCTTATTGCTGAGTCAGTATGTTACAAAGAGAAAACTAATTGAAGTGTGACAAGTGTCAGAGTGAAAGTTGATTTTCAAATAAATTCGAGCTATGCCAATTTTTAAGATTGTTTCTCACTTAAACCATAAACTTCATTAAATTTAATATGTTTCTTTGGAGGATCAAAGATAACTATTAACCAATGAGAAATAAAAATAAATCTCCTTCGGTTGTATACGTAAATTTCATATGTCACTAAGTACGACTTGACTTGAACTTTATTCTTGATTTGTTATTCAGGCAGGTTGTGCAATTCACCACCCAGATAAAGATAACCCACTACCCGGGTACCCGAATAAATTAAAGCTCTTACTCGGGTACCTGGATAAAATTAACCCCCTACTTAGGTACCCGAATAAATATTGCGCTCTAAGCGATAGCCCGCTACCCTGATACCGAGTATATGTATAATATGTATTAACCTCTACCCAGCAGCCCGGAAAAGAACAACCCTAATACACAGAAAAAATCTACACCTGCCCGGGTACTAGGATAAATAAAACCCTTTATAAGGGTAATCTGGTACATTTCCTGATAACGATAACCACCTACCAGGTATTCGGGAAAAAATTAATCTTATATCCGGGTACCCGTGTAAGGATAACTCACTACTCGGGTCCCGACAAATATAACCCGATTTTCAAGTACCCGGATAAAGATAACAATCTATCCGGGTACCCGGATAAAGATAACCGCTTACCCGGATACTCGGGTAAAAAACCCACTATTGAATGACCGAAAACAAGCAACCATTAGAAATAAGTCTCCTAGGTAACTCTCAGTGAAGGAGATCTATTACTTGAAATTAAATATATAAATCTCCAAGGGCAACCAAATTAAGGTACGCATTTGTATATCTCTCCGAGAGAAACCCTTATGTGACTGCGCTAATCATATTGCGCATCCGGGAAAAATCAATATGGAGTTATTTTCGAGCCCTGGTTGATATGTTCGCCCTTCGCCTTTTTCTGTTTTGGAATTGTGTAGTCTTTTTATAGAATATGCGTCAGTTTTGTTGAACCAATTGTCTTTTTAGTCTTCATGTGCAGGAGTTTTAGCTTCATTACGCAATTTTTTTACTTCTTGATCAACAGTAGCGTTCCTGTTGATTTAAGGCCTGTACTTAATATGCAAAGCTAATATTTGTGAATCTGTTAAAATATGTACATACATATATATGTATGTAGAACAGCTCAAATTAAATCCAGATTCAAGTTTCAGGCGTTAAATAGCGTGAAAGCGAAATTCTTTATGCGCTCAGATTAGTTTGCCTACAGTGTTGCAATAGTTGCCCTGGCCTTCTCCTCAAGTAGAGAGAGCAGAAATCATAATGGCCTTGTATACTTGTACTCGGTTTTCTTAAGATTGTTTTAGACCCTTTCCTCACGCATTGTTACACCATTAAGAAATTGTTTCGATCTTCGACATTGCTTAATAGCAGTTTGGCTATCTACAACGAAGGCGACTTTTGAAGCAGCTTGCAGTACTTTGTTAAGACGCCAAATGCTCTTCCGATGTCCATTTTAGAGTCGCCTGGGTAGATTAGGTTCTCGCTCGAAACGATGTCAGACTTCCAGTAATCTCTTAGAGAAAAGTGAACTTCGACGTTGTGGTCTGATAGTTCCAGATACTGTAGGGCTGTTTAGGTTCTTGTGCATATGCTCTTGCAATTGCATATTGAATAGCACTAATAATTCGTTTGCACTTACATAGTCTTTTAACCAAAACCGCTGAATTAGATTCGCATTCAGAGACCCTGAATTACCTCAGATGTATCATTTTGATTCGTGCACAAGTATTAAAGGTGTTACAGCTCTAATCACTAAATCAAACTAATTTGCATTGGTGTGCCATGATTATGGCTCTAGTACCTCAGAAAATTTACTCGCAAGACAAAGTACACCGGCTAATTCAATGAAATAAAAAAGCTTTGCGCTTATTTCAATTCCTTAACCTCTGACGAAGAAAAAAAATGACTTAAATCCTAATAGAGAGCTATTTTATTTGAAATGTCCCGGAAATCATATGTATGTTCGATACTTTTCCACCTTTGATCACAAACTCTGTCTTCACGAGTCTTTCACTTACACACAAAAAAAAAAAAATTAATATATTCGCGAAGCTATGAGTAAATTATAGCAAAACTGCGTACTAAGTTTGTCACGGTTTTCTTTAAGGACTTTGAAATTTAAAAAATATAATTATTTCAAAAAATTACTTTAAAAATGTGGTGCAATGTAGGATAGCAATAAGTGTATCATATCAAAAAACAACTAAAATCTGTAGAATTATAACAGAATCATTTTTTTTTTGGTGCATAATGACGAATTTGCATTTTTTTTTTTTAATTATTGTTTGAAGACTAGTACTTATATGCACGACCTCATTATTGAATTTCCTCCTGCAAACTTCATTAACTTAAAAAGATAAAATTTATTAAAAGCACATTTTCAATACCTATTTGGCATTGAAAACCAAAAAAAAATTATTGTTTATAAGTTCTACAGAATTTGCTCTCTCATTTGGTACGCATATTGTTATTTTACATTGCACTGATTTTTTTTTAGATATATTTTTGAATTAATCATATCTCAAAAATTTCAAAGTCCTTTGAAAAAAAAAACTCTGACGTCGGAGTGAAAATAGTTTAGTGAATGTATCGATTTTTTTGTGTGTTTTGAATTTTTTTTATTTTTTTTTTGTCGCACGGTGTTATCGACATCCAGTCATGTTAATCCAGATGAAGTACTAAAACGCAATCAATGTGTAAAACAATTTCAAATCAAAATTCAGAGCAACAAATAAATGTTGTATAAACAATCAACTCTGAAACTCTGGTACGTGGGTGCATTTGGGTGTGAGATGTAAATCAAATTAAATGATGTACATAGGACTGAAACAAATAAATTGTAAATAAAAAAAAAGTGAAAATAGTTTGCAATAAGCGCACAACAGTTATATGTATATATGTCCATACGTACATAAATGCCGAGAAAAGCAAACAAACAGAAAATAAGAGAAGAAGAAAACAAAAACAACGGTTGATGTGTTTATAGAAGAAATAGGAGTACAGCTCAGAGTAAACTCGAATAGCCAATTTAAGCAAAAGTTTTATCAGGAATTTTTGGTAATGAACATACGCTTGTGTCGTAATACATATGAGCATACTTGCATATATACATACATATGTTCGACTTTAACTGTATATGAGCAGAAAATAGAAATTTCAACAGTACACTGCCATGGCAGTACGAGTATGTTGTGGTATGAGTAGTGAAATGTAGGCTCCAGCAAGCAGCCAGGCTTAATGAAAACTGTTGCTTGTCTAGGGACCTCATGCCATACAGAAAACATTGTTTACATGCGTTCAAATGTATGTATGTATATAAGTGTATATTGTATGTGTTTTTGAATTTGTAGTATTTTGTGTGCATTGTCTGTTGAGTGTTTGTCTTTAAGTTGAGATCCACTTTTCCAACACACAACTCATTTATTTGTTCACATTCGGTTCGGGGTTTCAAAGAAGACAAAAAAGTAATTCAAAAATTTTGTTCTTCGAAATTCTCATGTGGCCATGTCGACTTGCTGTTGAAATATGCTGACTTGGTAAAGTGATTTTTATGAAATTTTTATTTTTGCGAGATTTTTTAATTTATTAGTCACACATACATACATACATACATACATACTTACACACATTCGTAGGTAAGTTAGTGTGTGCGGCTAGGAAATTGGGCTTTGTTTCGTAAACCATTAAATGCACTTCACATATATTTAGACCATTTTGTGCCTAGTTTGGGGCATGGTTGGCTAAACTTCTATAAAAGCATTGCCTCATGCTTCAAGCTCTTCCCTCTTGGTGGCAAAGAAAACACTCAGTATGTGTATATATACAGATGGAGGCATGCATGTGGGCAAATCTGCGGAACCAAGCGATTTAATGTTACTCATCTTCATTTAAATAATGTCATTTTGCATTTTATAAAAAACCATGAGGATTTTGACAACCAATTTAAACCAGGGACAAAAAATAATTGTTATCTCGAATTTGCAAATTGAAAACGTTGCCTGAATTCTAAAATTTAACGAAAACGTTGTTTCATAACAGTTATTAGATGAGAAATATTTTTTCCGTTGCTGTTAGGAGTTATTTCCCAACGTTTATTTTTTACGTTGCTCGATAACAGTTATTGTCCAACGTTTATTTTTTACTTTGCTCGATAACAGTTATTGCCCGACGTTTATTTTTTACGTTGCTTGATAACAGTTATTGCCCGACGTTTCTTTTTACATTATCTGATAAGAGTTATTTTACTCTCTCACTTTTATTTCATCATCTTTATCTTATTCTCCACCTCCATCTTCATCAATATCCTAATCTTACAACGTTTATAAGACAACTTAAAAAATAAACGTTGGGTTATAACTCTTATCGACGAAATAAAAAATATTTCTCATCTAATAACTGTTATGGATCAACGTTTTTGCTATAAAACTTATAACTGTTATGTCCCTGATTTAAACTGCTGTTGTGCTTTCTTTATTTAGTACTGTACTTTTAATTTTAATAAACAATGTAAGTACTTGTGATAAACATATTTGGCTTGTTACTTTGTGTATCTTTTGCATTTTTTTTTTATTTTTTTTTTTTGAGATTATAATTCCTTTGGAACAAACGAAGCATTCAAAAACCAAGACAAATAGTAATTCTAACTAGCAAACCCATATGACGTTAATAAGCCCAAAATTTTAATTTAAAAATCCAGAAACTATTTTGAATCACAGCTTTTAGAAAATTTCTGGGTATGCATTTTCTTCAATATAAAATAGTTTTCGTTCAAGTGTCTCTTTAAGCACCGCCTTGAAAACTTTTCAAATCGAACAAAAACCTTTACCTCCTACAAAAATCGCTAACTTTGAGTTTTCGAAAATTACCGTTTTTTTTTTTTTACTTATAACTCTTGTATCATTTAAAGAAAATAAAGCACGCAAGAATTTATCTTAAATGGTTTTCAAACCATTTGATGTGCATTTTGTTTTTGTGCGATGAATTTAATGACGCTAAAATGACACAAAAAAACGCCGAGACACGTAAACNTAAAATAGTTTTCGTTCAAGTGTCTCTTTAAGCACCGCCTTGAAAACTTTTCAAATCGAACAAAAACCTTTACCTCCTACAAAAATCGCTAACTTTGAGTTTTCGAAAATTACCGTTTTTTTT
>NW_016167163.1:0-22173 GCF_001687245.7 Rhagoletis zephyria | reverse complement strand
TGTGAGGTCGTTTTAGAGATATTCGTCTAATTCTCACACCAAAATCCTACGTATATATTTTCCTTTTTATTGAGTTTTTAAAATCATCACAAAGAGTGTAGAAATTTGTGGGAAATCGATAACATGTCTACGACATCATTAAAAAAAAGGGATGAAAAAGTAACGGAGTATATTCTCCACGACAAGGTTAGGCAAATAAAATAATAAAAAAATACCATTTTTGCAAAAAATAAAAATTATTGTTGCTTGTTCAAAACAGTTTTTCCTTTAAAAACGGCCTCAAGCTCAATAAAATTGTTGAATATAAAAAAAAATATAAGTAAGGGAAAAGAATTAGATTCCTCAGTGGAAAGGCCAGCGGCGCCTTGGCCCGGGAATCCAGGCCCGGGAGTCAAAGAATGGGGAACATGATGGTGCCGGTTTCAGTAACTCGCGAGCAACGTGAGTCTGCCGGTGGAGCGTTCGATGCCTCGGACAATGGTGAGAGAATCGGTCAAAGTATTAGTTTCAGAGTGTTGGCGAACGCACGCTCGTCGCTCCCGACAACGGCGAAAGTATCAATGAGATGCCGCAGATACACTTGTGCATAGATTAGTGGCTTCAAGTAAGTATGAGAAATCTGGTAACTACCGATAGATGAACTTGTGGATCGTATGGTAGCTGGCTCCTGACAAACATCTCCTATCGCTTGTTTACCTCGATCACCTCCTCGGCCGCCCCAATATTGCCGCCGAAGAGTGCTAATGTCTTGCGATGCTGTAATAGGATGTTCACACAAGCCGGCGAAGAAGTGCAGTCAGTGTGGGAAGTTCACAGTTGCCGAACGAAAATATTTCGCGCTGAGCTTGGCTGGTTGGGCTGGCTATGTGCGATGAATGCCGTGCGAATATCTCTTTCGACACCTATTCAGACCCTATATTTCGCGGAAGAACATTCGCAGTGGCTGATTAGCGGAACAGACCATTGGAAATGTTTGCAAATTGTAGCGTAGCAAATGCTAAGCTACGGAAGTAAATTGACAGGGCGTTTTGAGGTTGCTGTAGGATCGAATCCCGAACTTAACAACGTGGAATTAAAAAAGACTTAACGTTTTGAATAATTATATGAGTATGCGGAATATTTACTTTACCCGCACCATGGGCACTTGTCTTACTTGGGTCACGCTTCAAGTAGCTGACCCTCAAAGACGCAGGAAGTGGCTAAATTTCCCTGCTGACAGGGTATTCGGGTTGACGAATTTAATAAACCTGAATACATGTGGCCGTAGGAGGCGAGCAGCGATGATAACACCGATGACATTGTCCTGGTTTGAGATGAGCAAGTGAACGACCGAGCAGTCTCTTGACACCGCGAAACTTACAAGTCACCCTTAAATATAACAAACTGCGAATAATCTGCGAGCTTCTAATTTCGCTGGAGGCGGAGTTGTTCGATGTAGCGCAACTATAGTATCCAGGCTGAAATACTTCGCGCTGAAAGTGGAAGTCAGGAGTTCTCACTTACGGTACAAGTAAATACTTCATACGGATGCGATACACAGAAGATCATCAGCTGTTTGATGAAATGCAATGCGGTTCTAGAGATCGCTGGACGATGTTTAAGTCGTCAGAATACTCTTGCTGTGTTACATGTGTGCCTAAAAATATGCAACATCTAATGGGGAAAATCATCATTACCTCAGACATTCAACTTAATGCTGCATACTTTTGGGCAAATCTATTATTAATTATAGGTTTTTCAGCGGTATGAGTTTTAAACAATTTTCTATGGCTTTTTTTATTATTCGATATAAACTTACGCACCTATTTCTAACTCGAATTAACAGATTTTTAACTTGCTTTAATCAAAACATTTTGTTACCAAAAAAAATTAAGTTTCAATTTGTAAATAAGTCCCGGTATGTCAGTAGCAAAAAACACATTTAATTTTTTTCACTTCAACTTGCTAATGAATTTTTAATTTGAATTGTCTGTTTATACAGCAACTTTGAAAGTTCAAAATGAAAAAAGAATTTAAAACTTTTCACTTTGTCCACGTTGATTGACTGGCACAGTGCTACGTTTAAATTAACGCCATACAAAGGAGTTTTACAAACTTTTTGTTTAACGGCGAAAAAATCACTGAAATTTGAAAACCACAAAAGGAAATTTATGTACACTTATTTACATATTATTTTTGGGCACTCAAATTACAAATAACAAACAAGCGAAAAAAACTGAAGTTCAGTGCATCAGAGTACAGAGATTTCCATATATGGACAGAGAAGTCGCTGTTATTCACTCTCAAAAGTAAATGAGAAAAATTTTACTAATTGCGTTGTAAATTTTCCGTTTTTTTGGCATTTTCTTCGACGTTCTTGAGTACAGCATTAGTTTTCGGGTCAGTTTGGGATTTTCTCATCACTTTTTGGATATTAGATGTTTGGAACTTGTTTTTTTTTATTTTTTGTGAATATTTCAGGGTTTCAGATTTTTTTTCGGGAAAATTTTTATTCGGTACGTTTTTGTAATTTTTTAATTAGGTATTTAAATTTTTCAGTCTTCTCGGGATTTTTTGTAAGCTTTCTGGACATAGTCACAGATTTTTCAAAAATTTTTGGAATAAAAAAATTTGATTTTCCCACGACTCTGAGAGATTAGATTTTTAGAATATTTTTTTTTTTTACTTTTTGTTAGAAATACTATCTTTGAGGCTCTTATGGGTTTTTCGGGACTATCAAAATTTTTATTCGGTACGCTTTGTAATTCGTTAGGGACATATTTAAATTTGTCGGTCTTCGCGCGATTTTTTTTAGAAGCCTTCCGGATATTATCGAAGATTTTCCAAGACTTTTGGGATATACAAAACTAATAACAAATTTTACATTCTTTTCGCTTTGCAAGATTTTTTGGTACTTTTTAGGATATTTGCAGATTTTCAGCTTTCAGAAATTCACTACGATTTTTCGGAAGATTTCGAAATTCCTCATTTCAACGTTTTTGGGTACTTTGGCGTTGTTTTTTGAGTCAATTCGGAACTTTGTCTTGACTTTTGATGCTTTTTCAAAAACTTTCAAAAGTTTTAGTGCGAATTTTGGAATGTTTCAAGGATTTCTGAATTTTTTGGGGTTCACGAGATAGTTTCGGGACCCATATGCACATTGTCGAATTTATGAGGTTTTCGAAAAGATTAAACAAAATCATATATTCACATGACTTTTAAATACTTTGCAAGATTTTAAGGGCTTTTTTGGTGCCTTTCGGAACGTTAAAGGATTTTTCAGTGCCTCCGGCAATTTTCGGAAACTTTTTTATTTTTCGGTACAATTTGACATTTTCTTAAGAGTATTTAGGGATTTATTTCTTCTTTTTTTATATGAGCTATTTGTGCATTATCGGTACCCAATATTACGTAGGTATTTTGCGCAAACTTTTGGCGATACATTTTGGTTCTCTGAATACTTTTTGGAACTGCGCATAATTTTTCAAGACTTTTTTTCGGGGTAGTTTGAGTTTATCCCATGAGTGTGCGGGGCTTCATAATATTTAAAATCTTTTTTGTGGGTATTTTCGTGATTTTTCGTGAAACTTCGATGCCAGCATCCTTTTATAAGATTTTCTGTGTTTTTAGAGGTTTTGTGATTTTTTCAGTACTATTCGTTTTTTCTGTTCTATTAAATTGATTCCTCTTAGTAAGTTTATTTTTATTTTTCATTTTTTTGTGTAACTGAACAAGAGAAGATCTTTTGTATCTTCTAAAGAGAGAGTCTCTAGCCCTCTTTTTTCTCTTAAAGCGTATTCAAATTTATAGGGAGTTTGCTTAATTTTTTTTTAAATTTGCAAACATTTTATTCAATATCGGAATTTTCTAAATTTTACGTTTTCAAGACATTTTGGGGTGCTTTGGGAACTTTTCTGGGCTTTTTCGGGGCTCTCCGTGATTTTTTTTTTTCATATTTTTGGAACATTTCTTTCTTAATTTTTCCATACTACATAACAGATTGTTTCGGTACTATTCATTTTTTCGATTTTTTCTTTTATTTTCTATTTTTTTGAATTTTTCCCCTTTTAAGGTTTATTCAAATTAATAGGGAGTTTGCACAACTTTTCTGAAATTGGCAACCATTTTTTTAATGTTTGGGTGTTTTGGGAACTTTCTGTGCTTTTTCGGGGCTCTTCGTGATTTTTTGTGACATTTATTTTATATTCTTAGAGACCTTTTAGATTATTTTGAGATTTTTTAATGTTGTTTTTGCGTGGATTTTTTTTTTTAGCTTGCTTTAGCTTTCTTTAAGATCTGTTGGAAATGTGCCTATGGATTGCATTTATTTTGTACTTTTTTAGTTTTATTGATTTTTTTTTGGTTTTTTTTTTGTTGTTGCTCTGCACTTTTCCGGAAGAATAAGGGGAATTTCGATAACCCTTCCATTTGCAAATTAATGATGAAGCTTTAATTAAGTTTAATGTGAATCGAGGAGGAGATACTACATTTAAAAAAATGCGTTCAAATGATTTATTTGACAAGAAAATAAAACATTAAATTGCATATCGACTGTTGTAAGCTGACCGCCTTTGGGAAATCTGCGCACAAAAGCTAATATTTTCTACATTCACTCTAGCATTCTAATGAAATTCTACACCAGCAAAGCGTACGTTTAGCAAAATTTATTTATTTTTTTCTTTTTTTTTTTTGTATAAATTGTGCTAATATCAATTGCAACACTGAGACGCACTGCGCTGCGTTTGCAGCTAACAACCATGGCAACACTAAAGAAAGATTTTATACACCCACATCGGCGCACCCAGCCCCAAAACATATTCAGACAGATATTGAGTTGCCGTATTGCATACTTTTGAGCGCTAACTACGTACAAAAATGTATTAGCATCTATGTATACGTATGTATGTATGTATGTATTTTTGGTGTAGGTGTGTATGCATATGCTTGCCATTATATCCTGACACAATGTTGCTCTAGCGACGATTAACTTACACCATAGTTGGCGTTATTGCGTAAAAGCCACTCCCTCGTTGGTAACATTGCCAACACAGCAGCAACCATAGCAGCAGCAGCATCAAATTGTGCACTCTAAATAATTAGAAAAATAGACTACAACTAAATGCATATTCATACACACTTACAGCACTGAATGTCTATACATACATATGTACGAGTAGTAGGTGTGTGCTTTAAAATTGTAATTGCGAAGAAAGTACTGTTGAAGGTAGTGATAAAGCTAACGTCAATGGAAACTCTAAAGCCATAGCTAAAAGCAGAAATAATGCAAACACACGTAAATAATTGCAAAAAAAAGTGTTAATGAAATCTGTATGGCTTAAAAGTTGCAAACTTCATTAAGGTTTTAAGGGAAAATTTTATTTGAAATTTAAATAAAAAAATTATAAAAAAGTTAAAAATTTATTAAAAATGTTTAAAGACATTAGTTAAGCCTGCAAAAAAATGGCATTCATGACCGTTCGCTGACATGTCTTGCATCGTGTCACTGATAAAAATGTCCTCAAATTCAAGCTTTATTATAAAAAATATAAATTTTTTCGATTTTTCCATCGACAGTTTGTCAAAATCATAGCGATAAATTGATCGATTTGAGTGTCATACGTATTTTAATTTTTATTTTAACTTTTACTTTAAATGTGTTTACCGCTACATTTTTCGATATTTTGTTATTGTTATCGATACAGTTGCATGAATTGTTATCAACATCGTTGCATATATTATTATAAATATTGATATCGATGTTGTTTACGATTTATTTAACGCTGTGTTATCGAACATACCAAATGAAATAGTTATCGAAATACATTTCGGTATTGTGATCAATACCACTATACCTTTTTAAACATATAAATTTTGATGTCGTTTCGTAAATCGTTTTTATCGAAGTTTAAACGGGTTTTCAGCCACGAAGATTAGCGGCCACTGTAGGCAGGTATTTGGAGGTGACTGCTTCCACTCTTATGACCAAGATTCGGTTCCTGGGTCGACAAAATTAAAAAAAAAAAAATTTAAAAACTCGACCGCCGCGAATGCATCGAAAAATACAGTAGTCTCAGTTTTGTCACTGATGCAATTAATCGACTGTGTTAGCGACAAAATTTTTCCATATAAATTTCGAAAAATGTTTTGAGATCGTTATCTGTATCGTTATCGATATTATTATCAATACTTTACGAATTTGTTTTCGATTTTTGGTCAATATAGTCATCGCTATTTTTTCCATATAAATTTTGAGATAGGTCTCGTTATCGATACTTTAATCAATACTTTAATCGATACCTTTATCGAATTTTTTTCGATTTTTGGGCAATATAGTTATCGCTATTTTTATCGAAAACATAATCGAGAAAATGTTCAACATAAATTATCGGCAATATCATCGTTTGAGTTTTTCATGTTTTTTATCGATAACATTTGCGTTATCGATGCTATTATCAATACTGTTATCGATAAAATTATATAATTTTTAACGAATTTTTGCTTATATGTAGTTATTACTTTAATATTTATCGGCCATGTTATCGATAAAATTTTCGATATTATTGTGGATACCGTATTTTGAAAACCTTTGTAATATGTTGTTGCATTTTATTTATGTATTTGTAGGAGTAAAATTTAAATTATTACTTTTGAACATTTTCACTGATTTGGGCCTGGTTGCTCATAGCACACATTCATATGTACATACCTACATGCATTTTACATACATGCAAACATTTTTCCGCACTTAAGTTTAATTGGAAAGTTATCAACGTTATATATATATTTTTTTTATTTGCACTTATTTTGCAATTATTTAGTTTACTACAAAGTTAGTTCGTATGCATGGTGATACAGTTTCTAAGCAGCAAATAGCAACAAACCTAAGTGAAGAGAGATAGCACTATTCTACCATTGAATGCAAACGAGACTTGCTGTGCATTCGGGTACTAAATATTTGTGCATGTACATACAGTGACGAACAAAAGTATTGACACAGTGAATTTTTCGCAATATATGCAAAGTTTTTCATTCTAATTTATTTTCGATAATTTTTTATAAAAATATTGTCCATTTTACACCAAGAAACATAAAAATAAAATCTCTAAACTTTGTCCAAAACTAAGGAAAACTCATTAAATTTGCACACTAATTTGCAACTTTTTAGTAGAAGGTGTTGCTCATTTTCTCCATACAAAAAATAATTGTCGAATATACTTTGTATGGAAGAACTTGCGTGAAAAAATTACCAAACATCAACGCGATTTTCTAGCGACTTCAAACTTGAACTTTGTTATACTAAATTTGAATGGGCTATAAAACTGCATACTTAGAATTTTTCTAAAAACTCTGAATAAATGCATGACGTCATCGAACCCAAAATTTGGGGAAAAAATTAAAATTACACGGAATGTGCAAAAAGTAGCATTTTGAGCATGTCTCACCAATCGCTGATATGTCATGCATGACGTCATCGAACCAAACATTTTTAGCAAAATATATAAAGTTTAAAAGAAAAAGTTCGGCTCTAGACATAGCATGGGCACAAATGTTTCTTCTGTTTTATTACTCTACAAAAAAACTGCAATCCACCACAATTGTTGCATTGATTGATTACCAAGCATTTTGCAGTTAAAATGCACAAAAAAACGCACGTTACTAGCTGCCTGCAAAGCACAACAACACCACTAATGGCATGCCAGCGCGTATTCGTAACGAAAACAAATTATGTATTGCGATAACTCCAACTCAAACTGAAACTCCAATTCCAACTTCAGCTTCCACATCCACATCCACTTTAACTTTGTCTGTCATTTCGACAGGCAGCCAACTGTTAACTGCACTTGTTGGCACATTTTTCTCGTCATTGCTGAATGTGAGTATACTTTTGCTTTGCTCACTATTGTTGTAGTTGTGTAGCGTTAACACTAGAATGGTGCATCAAAGTTGTGGTGTGGCCTGTTATTGCAGACTTAAATGTTTTGTCTATGGAGGAAGCAACAGCCAACATACCAACAACGCTGAAAGTTGTTGGGACAAAGTTTTAACGCTTACATGCACTGTCGTCAGTCAATGCCTTAAGTTAGGGGTACAGTCAATCGAACAAAACAAGCATGAGAGGAAGAAAAAAACCAAAACAAAAAAACAAACACAAGCAACGCATAAAAGTACTAACTAACTACTATAGTAAGCAATAAACTTTTCTGTTGACATTCACTCGGCAAAGCAGGCAGTTGTCAATGTTGCCGTAACTTTTTTTTTTGCTGCACTGCCGTCTTTGGCGGCTATGTACTTTTAACTTTTACCTCAAATTTGCAATCTTTTTACTACATAAATTTCTTCTTTTTTTGCAGACTTGTGAATTTGCTTCTTTAGGTTTGGCTTGAAATTCACTTTACCTCAGCGAGTTTGTTTTATATTTTATCCAATTCTTCATAAAATGTCTCTCCTTTTATATCTTCTTCAATATTGTCATCACCACCTCTCCCGCTACTAAAGTTGTAAACTCTTCGAAATTGCTTTGGAAATTTACGAAAGTTTACGTTAAGCATAAGTGCGTTGTTGCTGTAGACTCGGACAGGGGTTGACAAATTTTTGGTATGTATATTTTATTATATACATATGTACATACATATGTACAATTTCTTTTAATAAAATGGAGTATGTATGTAGTATATAAACATTTATGAGCTCATTGTTTGAGTAAAAGTGTCAAGGTATCAAAAAGTTTGTGTAATGACTTTTAAAATGTATTTTTCGTTTACTTTTGGCAGTTCAATTGTTGCTTTTTTATGAGTCATTTGTGATGGGTGGAATTATGTGCAACATGTTGCTAAGCAGGTGATGCCATAAAATGCGTTTTAATATTACGATATGATTAAGATCAAATTTAAGTTATAATGAAAGAAAAGAAAATAATTTTTCATAAGCTGTTGGAAAGTTCAGCTACGTAAGTAAGAAATATTTTGCTGGATAAAAAAGATGCGAAAAAGGATGTGCGTATGCTTAGCGCTCAATAAGCTCTAACGTGAAAAAGTTTCAATGAATATTAGGCAAATTTACGAAATTTTTTACACTTTTATGAATATATTTATCGTTTTAATTATTATCGATAGTTATCAAATTTGCTTTGATGCGTTTTTTATATTATTTCTGATACTTTTATCGATGCGTTTATCGATATTTTTGACAATGTTATCGATAAATTTTTCTATATTATCAACATCGTTGTTTCTATATTTCTATCGACATCACTACTGATATTAATAGTGATTCGTTACCAAAATATTTTTCTGTGTTTTATATATTTCACTATCCTTATTTTTGTGACGTAAATAAACGTCAATATCAGCGATAAGGTTTTCGATATAGTTATCTATACATTTACCAATACATTATATTTTAATTATTTTTTGTCAATTAACTTGACTGACTTGATTTTTCTTTTAGACTTCGGCCCTCCCCAATACAAATAAAAATCCATTTGCCTGCCATAGGTAGCGAAAAACTTTAGGTCCTTCCATTTTGTGTGACAGCATCAAGACGTAGTTCACGAATTGGAGAAGATTGGCCAAAAACTTTACTAAAATTTGAACGCCGAAGACATATATATATTTATTTTAGTTAGTAAAATAGTTTCCGCTATCACCGTTACTATTAATCGACAGGGTTATCGATAACCTTTTTTATCAACATCTGAAATGTTTTACAAATTGTTATGGCTCTTATTATTGACCATATAATTTTTTCCTATACAATTTCAAAAACATTTTCAAAACCGTTATCAGTCTCGTTATCGATATTATTATCAAAACTACTTTCGTCTTGTAGCGAGCATCGATTATTATCGATTTTTTTTTATTTATGATTTATTACTGTTATATTTATATACACACAAATCAACTTTCGATATAAATTATACACTGTTATCGATATAATTTTTCGATAGCATTTTCGTTTTTTTCGTTATCAGTACTCGCAATATTGTTTTCTATCGATGTAATTAATACATTCTTATATATTTTTTGTGTATTTCCGTATTGATTTATCGAAAATATTTAACGCATATTCTCAATACTATTTCCGGTAACGCAGTGAGTATGCAATAAGATCAACATTTTTTTACAATCTTAAATACTTCGTTTACAAAATATAAGAAAGAAAGAAAACTCAAGAGCCTGAATTCTTGCTTTTTTAAAGCTTCGTTTGGTCTTAAACTCTTGATAACACATTTTGAAAGCAGCCGCAACATGTTTGAAGGGGAATACCAGTCACTTTTTTCCAGTTGATGGCAGATTTACACTAAAAACTTTCGAATGTTGTTGCAAGGTGTTGCAACATGTTTGTTTTTTTTTCTATATTTTAGCACTTCTTTAATGTTACTGCAACATGATGCGGACGATTTTGTTTACCAGAGTTTGGCAATTACTTTACTGCGCCCTGCTAATTGTGGTATTTAAACTTAATTTGTCATACAACTCATACCATCCATTTTTCGAATGTTGATGCAATATTTATTTGTTTCAGATTGCAGAAAATTACTTTATTTTGCTCTGAGTTTTGTCGTCTCTAAGCTTAGTTTGTCAACTTACACTAGCATTACCAAAATGTTGATGCAGCATGTAGAGAAAGATGTTGGCTGGCAGTCAATATCAATGGAAAATACTTTTTTTCGTGACGTATTGTAAGCTACATTTTGATGTTACAGCAACATGTTGCGAAAACATTTTTCTATCGTTTTCGGTATTACCTTTATTTTACTTTACTATTTGCAGTGCTTAAGCAAGTTTTTGCTTAAAAATCACATCAACACTTTCTTTAAGTCGCTTCAACATGTTGCTTCAACCATGTGCCTTTACTAAAATGTTGGTTATAGCATTTTAAGGCATACGACTTTTACCAAGCTCCAAATTTTCAGCTACTTAACTATGCACTTTTTGCAACTCCACTTCGAACTTTCGGTTCGAACAAAAAAAACAGTAGCAACCAAAAACACTATGTGCTGTAATCCACATTCTTCGCTGTACGCTAACGTATAAATTTGGCATTAACGGAGCTCCAGCGCACCAACATTTGCCACATGTCCCTGCGAATAGCGCATAAAAGTCAATGAAAATGTGGTCCACTCACACTCACACCCTCACTTACATATGTATCTATCTATTTAGTTAGTTGTAGGAATGTATACATCTGTTCGTGTACAAACATATGCACAGATGCATAAACATATGATCACATATAACTTTAAATATCGATTAGTTGAAATGACTGCACGCTGCACCAGCTTAATGGCACAATTGCAGGCAATGAACTGAAAAATGATGTAAGCATATTGAAATTGTGCTGCTTGCATGCGCGCACAAACTGGGCCAAAACGAATGGATTGCGTATGTACATACTATGTACACATATCTACCTTAAATACATACATAAATACGTGCTGAGGGTGATGCCAAGAGCCAAGAGGATGCGGAAGCGGAGTAGCAGAAGTTTGATGGTGCGGTGGTGGAGGTGGAGGTGGAGATGGGGGCGTATACGAAAGGCGTACAATGTGCAACAGAACCAAAAACTATTTAAGCTAGTCTCGCCACAGCAGGTGCAACAATGTATTTGCTTTCCGAATGTGTATGCAAGTGTATTTGTGTGAGTGTATATGCACACATTTTATTGCAAGCGCGAGCACTTAACATTTGTCAGGCGTTAAATAGTAAAAAGTAACAATTTTGGTCGCACATTACTTACAGCCATATGCTTGTATGCATTTCCCCCCTAGCCAAGTGGCACAACTTTGTATTTGTGTGCAGGAATAAATGTTACAATAACAAAGTGGCAAATACGTTGGCTAGATTTTACCTAAGCTATTTCGCTATAAGCATAAAGCGTAGGGATTCAAATTGTATTTTCTGCGTTGTCAGAGCTGATATTCATGGAAGCAGAGCAACAATTTTGCATTACCCCAAAGAAAAGTGGAATAAAATGTGGAAGTAAAAGTCATTATTTAGCTCGGCAGCTTAGGCAATTCGGGGGAGTAGTCAATAATATTTATAAAACTACCGTAGGGGACACTTCATTACAAATTTACTTTATATCTCAGCTTCATGATTTTTCATAATATCCTTTCCACTGTTAGGCATTTGATATAGCACACCTCTGATTTATTCGCAAATTTTTTGTGGAATTTCACTAAGAAATTAAATATTCGTTTGCTCTGAAAAATTTTTGCATTTTTTTTTTAATAAAAAACTTCTTTTTTAATATTTTTTGTTAACTGAGGTCCAACAAAAATTTAATGCGCATCAGGCATCAGGGTTTTATATAAAAAATTGTTGTGGAATTTTTTTCTTAAAGCAAATGTATACGCGATACGTATTTAAGCTTTTTTAAATGTAAGTTTTGTTATTTATAACTTAAAAGAAAATTAAAATTTTATTTTTAAAAATTCGAAACTTTCAAAAAATTTTGTATTTTTTTAGAATTTTTCTTATTAAAAATGTTGAGTGAAGAAAGGAATTTTTTTTTGTATTTATACACACCTTTGTTATAATTTTTTACAATGATTTTTAAAACGAAAAATGCAGGCTTTTTTTAAAACAATTCTCAAGAAATTTACAGAATTGTTTTTAACAAAATAAATTAGTTTAATCTTTAATTAAAAAATCAAAACGTTTTGAAAATCTCCCATACAAATTGACCAGCCCTAATGTACATTGAAAACTTTTATTGAATTTAGAAAATTTTAAAGAATTTCTCTTCGAAATCCAAAGTTTTTGCTCGTAATATTCTCGGAAAATTTTTGTAGTCTTATGCTATTTTTAATCGGTTTTTAAGTTTTTTCTAATCACATATTTAGACTAAAAAAATTCTACGAATTTAAAAATTTGTGAAAACCTTTTTTTTTCTCAAAAACTAATTTTTTCTAATACCGAGAGTACATGGAATATTCCAAAAACGTTAGAAAACTTTATTTTTTTTAATTAAAAATTTGGGGGCTGTAAGAAAATTACAAAAAAACTGTAAAAATTAATCACACTAACACTTCCATAAATACAACACATATTTCTATAAAAGGGCAATTACGTTAGTTAATATTTGTAAAGAATCTCTTATATTTGCATACAATTTCTGTAAATTTTCAAAAATTTAAAAACTTTTGAAAGTTTCTTCTCCCTAAAAACCAAACTTAACAGATAACAGATTTGTTTGTCGATTAACCTATCGGAAATATTAACTATTTTTATTTATATATATATCTGTATTTATCGAAGCCGTTAAAGTTATCGATTTTGTTATCGACATATCCATCGTTCAAGTAATGATACAATTTATTAATCGCTAAGTTTATCGATAAATTTTAAGCATTACTATTGTACAAAATGGTTTTTAAATGTATTCGTGTAAAGGTTCGAAAAAGATTCTCAACTGCCATTAGGTGTCGTGTGGACACAGCCTGTCTGTATTTCTCTTTGATTAGCTCTACCGAAACCATAGAAATATTCATGTTTCATAAAAACGTTTCGATATCGAAATGATAATTGGGATTATAGTAGAGATATGTACACTATGGCGTATCACGAAATGTTTACACCCAAAGTTTTCTCTCCACGTAACTGATACACACTAAATTTTTTTTCTTTCGGTGGTACGGCTTAATGTACACCGGCGGTCAAAAGTGGACGAATGATGTTTTGTTTTTAATATTTACAATGTTTTTAAAGCTAAAATTTCTCTGTTATTTAAAAAAAAAATGTGGTTAATGCTTTAACAAAACTTTATACAGAATTTAGAAAAATTCCACAAATTTTTATCTAAATTTCGAGCTTTTTAACCAGAATTTTTATAAAATTTTTAGGTATGCAGTTAATAGGCTTATACAATTTTAGTAAAATAACTGCAAGTGTTGAGCGGCTTAAAAATCACATTCATTTTTAATAATTTTTGTTGATGGCGTTTTGCACTTTTTTCCATATACATAAACATGAATTTCTGGTGGAAGAATATGCTAAAACGTTTACGAAAAAAATAAAAAAATCGACGCCAGTTTTCCTAAGTTTCGCTATACATGAACCATATTTTTATAAAAAAAAATAATAACAAAAAAATGTTAGTTTGAAAAACATTGTAAATATTATAAATAAAACACCATTCATTCACTTTTGGCCGACAGCGTATAAGTTGATTCATTGAATCCGCGTAGTTTCTTTGATAGAAGTCGGTGTGATAGCCATATTCAGATAAGAGGAATAACGTAACCATAACCTACAGGGGAGCAAACGCTAATAGAAAGAAAAAAAATTTTTCTCATTTCGATATTCGTCTGTCAAATATTGAATTTGAGGGCCGCGACGGCAAACGCTAATAGAAAAAAAAAATTTTTCTCATTTCGATATTCGTCAGCCAAATATTGAATTTGAGGGCCGCGACGGGTAGTAAGCCGTTCTAAGGACTTCAGCTATGACAGTCCGAGCCATCTTTATGATATATTGTCGAGCAGCTGTTATTCCTACCGCCGTATTTGATAAAGCAGAGGGCCTCAAGTCTCACTACTCACTTTCCGAGTTTGGTACACACTATCAGCGGCTATCGCGGCTTTGAATCCATTGAATATTTCGCTCTTGGGTATGAAGATTTTTTATGCGCAAAATCAATTGCAAAATCTCCTGAGGTTTCCTAGAATGCACTTTCTTTTAAAAAGAAAAGTTTAAACGCGCAATTCCAATCATTTGCTCTTTTTTCCCCTTTCTGCAGCTGCATATTTTCAGATTGCTTGCGGGATATCAAATTAGCACGCAGTTTCTAAAACGCTGAGAGGTATTATTAAGTTGCATGCCTGCCAGTTAAATGGAAAAATCTACGCAAACAAAGCGAGGAGCAATAGTAAAGTGAAAGCAGTGAAAGCAGTAAAAGCGTTGAAAGTAGATTGGCAGTGACTCTGGAAGAAAAAAAGAGAATCTCATCAAAACGTGCCAGGGATTAGAGGCAACGCCAGCGCTCTAAAAAATCATTTGTTATGCTAGAAATTGGATATGTCACGCCATAGATATCTATTTTTGTAGGCATAAATGCGCGCGTAGGTATCCACTGGCACTGCAACTTAGCGAAGTAAGTAAACACCTTATCAGCGATTTGCAATGTTGCAAGCAATAGACAATGTCACAGGGTCGCCAGGCACAGCCAACAACGCAAAGAAAAGCAGGAGGATACACGGCTGCTGGGGCGCGCGCGCTGCTCTGCGTTAACCTTTGCAGGGGTTTTAAAGCTCATCAACTCATAAACGCTGGGTGAGGAAGAGGCGAAAGCTGTTGGCGAACGCGCTTGCTTCGCGCTTTTTTTTGNCCTTTGCAGGGGTTTTAAAGCTCATCAACTCATAAACGCTGGGTGAGGAAGAGGCGAAAGCTGTTGGCGGACGCGCTTGCTTCGCGTTTTTTTTTTTTATTATCCATCCACGCTCATCTGCCACACGCACACAGCCACATATACTTGTCTCTTATGAGATTGCACACTCAAGGCGTGTGAGCACTCTCAAGTATAAAATCAGGATCTCTTATTTTTTTATAGCTCATACACATGTTGTGGTGTATCTACTATTACCGGGGCAATTTTTACTATCATTTTTAATGTAACACACGCATGTATTTGTGCTGCTTTGCAAGTAAAACTCTGTTCTTTCATTTTTTTTTCTCATTCAACTACACATTAAATAATTTATGTGCCTCTTAGGATAAATCGCTCTAGTGGATGAGTGAAAAAGAGGAAAAATTGTGCAGTCGCCATAACGACAATGAAACTATAACGCATACAAGCGCACATATGTATGTAGTATAGAGAATATGAATATATAAGCATTTGTTTAAGGATATACCCACCTCCGCATAGTCTTGTGTGTGTGTGTGTGTGTGTGTGTGTGCGTGTATTCTACTTGGCTGCGACGCTTATCAGCATCAGCGAAACTTTGTAACAACTATGCTACATACATGCAAACATTCGCGTCTGTGAGTGTTGGCGGATGCAAATACTTAATGGAAATTTACGACATGAAAATATGCTTAACTAAATGTTTCATACAATATATGCTATGTACATACATATAGTACAAGGAGAATTTGTTCATGTATGCAAACATATGTAAGTTAAATCTCATTTACTCTGTTGCTGTTCGAGATTTATGGCTTAGAGTTATAAAAATAAAAAATAAACTCGTGGCAAATATTTTTGATGCTTGTTTGGCAAATAAATACTTATTGGAATTTAAGACTGAAATCATTAAATGGCATTGGCATAAATAAATGGCTATAAGGGTGCAGAAATTGTCTTTTACACACAATGCAAGCATTTTTCCGAGCTTTTATTCATTTAAACTGCAAATTTTTCCGTGAAAATATCATCAAATTTAATCAAACCAGGTGAGCGAACGTAGCTAGTGTTCGACTAGGCTTATGCAAATTTTCAGAGAATTCGAAGCAATACCAAAATTTGTGTAGGAATGTCCTTTTTTGCATGCATGAAAGTTTTTCGCCAAACTGATGCTTAAATATGGAAAAATGGTTATAGCAAACTAAAATGTTAATAAGCGATTTTCTCAAAAAAATTGCTTTTGAAACTATTCAAATTCGGTTTACGAACACAATCACAGCCAAGCTGGCTGCTCGCCAACTTTCAACGAAATCAAAGTAAAAATGGGCATGTTGCATTAATATCCTTTTTTGCGTACAAAATTTTGTTTGCAAATTGTTTATTTAACTTCGAAAAAGATATTAGCGAAAAAAATATATATTCGATTTTCTCAAAAATATTGCTTTTTTAAATCAATCAAATTCGGCAAATTCAAATTAAGAACGCAGGTATATCCAAGCTAAGTGCTCACCAACTTTCAACGAAATCGATGCAAAAATGCGCTTGTGGTGGGAATGTCGTTTTTTTGACACAAGAAACTTTTTAGCAAAATTGTTTCTTTAACTTGGGAAAAAGATAATTGCAGGCCGAAAATTCAATTTTCCATTTTCTTAACATAACTGCTTTCGAAATTATTCAAACTTTGTTTGCGAACGCAAGTAAACCCATACTAACTGCTCGCCAAATTTCAACTAAATCGAAGTAAAAATGCGCTTGGTGTGTGAATGTCCTTTTTTGCTTACAAGGAACTCTTTTGCTAAATTGTTTCTTTAACTTGGAAAAAGCATTTTCAGACCACAAATTCAATATGCAATTTTTATAGAGAACTGATTTGAAAATTATTCAAACTTGGTTTGCGAAAGCAAGTAAATCCTAACTAACTGCTTACCAGCTTTTGAGCGAATCTGAAGCAAAAATTCGCTTGTGGTGGGAATGTCCTAGTTTGCATACAAGAACCCTTTTTGCAAAATTGTTTAGCGTATGCCAGCTTTGAGCGAATACGCTGAAAAACTTCAAACTGCGCACGAATGTACTTTTCTTGCATTTATCGAAATCAGACTCTTCACAAAATAGCTCACAAAAACCCAACCGCTTGAGGCCAGATTTTATCAAGTTTTAGTGTTTTTGCAAAAAAAAACATTTTTCAGAATTAAATTTAAGTTGTTATGCGAACATGGTTTTCAAAACGCTGTGTACATGAGAAATGTCTCTGAATGACGATTAACCATTTTGTTCACTTTGACAAACAAAAGCACACTAATGCACAGAAATTATTTAAAGTGGTCATATTTTACAAAATATGATAAATTTTGCGCTGAAACTTACTAGATGAACGCACCGTGGCTCCAGCAAGCTGCGTTACAAATTTCAGTTCAATCATACCAATAGTTTGGTTTGTTCACCAATGTCCTTTTTTTTACTAAGAATTTTAATTTCAACCAAATATCAAGAAAAAATATAGCACATTTCCTCAACTTAAATAACATAGCGTTGCAACATGCCAACATCAACTCACTCAAAATTCAACAGCTTCTCGTTGTAATGCTATGAAATTCGGCCTAGGAACGCAATACAGTTTTCACTTAGCAAATATCAACTTTCAGCACGCTTTTTATCCTGCCAAGCTTTACGTGCAAATATCACGTTTATCAACTGCACAGAAGCGCAGCTAAAATCAACAGCAAATGCTGTTGTTTGCTATAGAAACATACCTTTTTTGTTTTCAACAATTGAGAAAGTTTAATTCCCTGCATTTTCCAACAAAAGCAAAAAAAATCAAATAATACCGGTCTTGCACCAACTAAATGAACGCAGTGAAACTTTAGCTGCGTGCACGTCAATTTATTGCGCATACGCATCATTATTGTGGGTTTTGCGCTAGTATCCTTTTTTATGATTTCACATTTTATACTTTGGTTAACAGTTTTTTTCCGCTATGTGCAAGAATTTTTCGCTTGCACATTTTAATTTACCGCAGTTTTTGCTAATTTCAAAACTAAAACTCGGTAAATGAACATAGCATGCCTGCTCGAAAGTACACACACAATTTCTGTTTGACCGGGGCGTTATTACGACTTAGCTGCTAATATCCTTCTTTTGGTGTGGATATAAAATATTCCTTGTTCAGAATTTTCGCTTTAATTAAATGCATAATGGTAGAGAAAAATTTTAGTGTTTTTAACTTTGTAGTTAATCCCTCAGTTGCTGATGTTTGTAATTTTTAAATTTTAGACATAGCAACATTCTTTAATGCCAACTGAAATTAATGGTTTTCTACTTATTCCCGAAATTAGAAGGATACTTAAATGGTTTATTATCCCACGCACCTTTTAACAAAATGCTCACTAATTCAAATTGGCTACTTGGCGCTTATTTGTTTACTAAGCCAATCATTACCTCTGAAAGTATTTAATCCGATTAAAACTTTGCCAAAGGAATTTCAACGAAATTTACGTAGGCAACATAAAAATAATAATACTGCAATCTCATCTACTTAATACTTGTATAAGGAACTGCTGTTTATAAAATGTCCAACCATCCATAACAAATTTAAGTCGAAGCATTTACACAAATTGATTGACGTAAATGTAAATATTCAAAATAGCTGTCAGTTTTCCCAGCAGGCAATTTCGCCTATAAAAGACGGGTTGCATGTTTCTCAGATATGGAGGACAGTGAGAGTAAAGGACTCGCTTTGTTTCGGAAGTAATCTGCAAAAACAAAAATCCCAATGTCAAAGGTAGAAAATAGGACCAACAAATAGGAATAACAGAAATCCCGTCACATGAATTGAGTTCGGTCATTCATGACCTTAGTGATAGTTTGAAAAGAATTCCTAACTTATAAACCTTTGCCTTAGTAAAACCACAACAAACCAGGAACAGAAACCGAATACCTGTCTACTCCAAAATTTTAAACTCAATAGGAATGCCTGCCAAATCAGCTTTTTCTGTTGCCAACACTGGTCTATGCGGGGCGTCAGAGAGCCTAAATATCACCAAATTCAATGATAATGAGAGCCAATGCTTTGATACTGTCCAACTGTTGGAAGCAAGGAACATGGTATTACTATGCTGGGTACCAGAATACTGCGGGATCGTATGTAACGAGGCAGCCGATGAATTGGCAAGGGAAAGCTCATCGTATATACTTGTGGTCTCAGTTGGTCCACCACGAGGCTTATAATCGAAGCTCAGAACGCAGTAAATACTGGGGTGAGATAGGGGGCCTTGCACACTTTTTGGTTATCCTTTTACTAGGGAGGACATACATCTCTTGAACAGAGCCAGCAACAAGTTGCTTATTGTCTACCTGACGGGCCGTAATCAACCACGCTCTTACATGCATCATATTGGTCATTCCACAGAGACGGATTGCCGTCTTTGCCTTGAAGACGAGGAGATGCCGAGGCACATTATGTGTGATTGACCGCCATTGGCCAGACTTAGGCCAAGGCCATGCAATGAGCGACAAAGCGGCGAGCGGCTGAGCGGCATTTCTGAGCGGCTGAGCGGCATTTTTGTATGGCGCCGCTTTGCCGCTTATTGCGTGGCCGCGACCTAAGATTGCCATACTTCAGTTCCTCCACAGTCGATGCCCTTAGAGTTAGGAATTCGTCTACCAAGAGATTTTTAGCTTTTACAAAGGAGGCTAATAAAATCTTGGGCCGTCTGGGTTAGGAACTAACATAGGGATACAAAACTTTTTCTAGGTCACTGTGTCCCTTGTGCTGTTACACACAAAAAAAAATGTACATTACATTAACACCTACGACCAAGGAACGTAATAGTCGTCCCCTGCTACCGAATCTTCAGTCTTTACTTGGTAGCTTGGCCTTTTAGAGACTCAAGATATCTCAGCCCCAGATCTGTAAGTATTTCTCCAGTTTCCTCGATACTTTATAAAACCGTGGATTGGTAAGAATTTATAATTTATATCCTTGTATCGTTTTCAGTTTCATTTCCTCAATACCAGATACCAACTTCATTTTCTCTCTTCATATTTGAATCAATCAATCAATCAATCCTTTTACTTTTTTAGTACCCAAAAAAAGTATAGAAATTCTGGAAATATAATCCAGCCAGGCTCTTAGGATAGTTTGGAATGGGTTCTTTCAGCCCTGGGATGTATGACAACTACCCTTAGAAAACCGGTTATAGGTAGATGAGCGTGTTCTATAAGTTTTTTTTTTAATTTTTTTCTATTTTTTTTTTGTTTTACCGAAGTCCCCTTCAAGAAACACACTCAGTTTTTGGAGCGGCCTAGTAGCTTAGTTCACCTTTACGATGAATGCCTCGCCGTTTTATCGGACGTACGATAGATAAAGCCTTCTTGGCTCTACAAAGATCGTGTTAGTTTGGCCAACGTATACTACGTTTTGGTTTCTGGCTCCAAGGCTTCCCAGAAGTGAAATTGCTGTTGAGTTAGACCGAGGACTGATAAGATCCTGCAATTCGATGTGAACAGGACTTTAGGGCATCACATATTTTAGCTAAATGTAGAGTCGACTTTGTAGATATTCTTCTAATTGACCAAATACTGGCCTGTGGGCACTGACGATAATACTAGATAAGATTTTGGTTTCGAATTAAGAGCCTTCATAACGGGCGTCTAACAGACGGAGTAGTTTGTTGCCTTTCAGGTTTGTCACAGAACTCGATCGTTTGAACATAGCACAGAGTTCTGAGAAGTGCTTACGATCAGCACTTGGTGCTCTTCATTTCGGTTCTTGGCTATCGAAGGTTATGCGGAAATGAGACTTCTGATCATTTAGCCCGGGATATTGTTCGCTTTTAACCCCAAACGAGCTTTCGATTCCGATCTAGTAAGACTGATTAGTTTTAGTCTTTTAGCGAAACGTAGCCACAAACTGATTTCTTTCAATTTCACTCGCTCGTTCGAACTCACCGAACCGAAGTCTTTGGTAGAAAAATGAGTTCTGGTTTCTACTTAGACGGTGTGCTCTTGGAAGTGATCATAAGAGCTCTGAATATTGCAAAGTTATTTTTTTCTTGACAGCGCCAATTGCACTGCAACATAATATAACAGCACTGTACAGGTGAGAAAGGATTAAGTGAACAGCTATTGTGAATAACACAATTTGACATTGGTCCGGCGGATAACAGAGCCAACTAAGCGAGTATGACAGACAGCCGCCGTAGGCGATAATAAAAATAAATAAATATGCATAGTGAATAAGTATACAATATACAAAAAGCAATATTAAACAGGAATCAGGAAAGTGATAATTCAGCTTGCGACAAAGCAATATATGTATGCAAGGTAGGGGGGAAAGTACAATTCGCAAAAGGATAAATACCAAGCGAGGAAAGGAGAAAAAACGCCAGCGAGACCAAGCACAGCACAACAACTGCTATAAAGCGCCGTAAGTAGACAACCGTGTGGTTTGACCTGCTTCTGTCAGAGCATTAAATAAAAGTAAAGTATAATGGTATAAAATGAAATTGCAAAAGTATGCTCGTAGAGGTAAAAAATCATATTACAGCGATACAATTGAGCACCGGGCAAAGGATAAAGCTGGAATGCCAGTTCAAAGGTAAAAAAAAAATACGAGCGTATACTGACAAACAAAAGCAAGCATAGGAATGTGAAAATAAAATAAAATATTAGTAATAACAAAATAATAAATAAAACGAGCAATGGAGAAAAAAAGAAAAAAATAAAGAAAAGTTCTTACCCACAGAAACTAACTAATAGAGGAACAGGTGAGAGTAGATAGATGCCTGTGTCCTTGTTGGACTAGTAACGGCATTTGTTACGTTACATGTTTGATCATCGAAATAAATG
>NW_016167162.1:18759-22174 GCF_001687245.7 Rhagoletis zephyria | reverse complement strand
ACTTTGAAGGAACGAAAAGCAGCGGAAACTGAATATTTAAATCTTTTAATTTTCCCATGGATTGACTTTTCTCAGAACCATTCCATCCGACTCTGAAGAATCTATATATATAATACGCGAAGGAATTCTTTGTGCAGCATAAAAGATCTGTACCGTTCGCCCGATTTTTAAAGATGAGATGTCAAATTAAAGCGCTTGGTCTGTAGATGTTNGCAGCGTAAAAGATCTGTACCGTTCGCCCGATTTTCAAAAATAAGATGTCAAATTAAAGTGCTTGGTCCGTAGATGTGCAGTAAGGTTTTACTTTTTCGAAAAGAGTTGCCACCTGATAAAAAATTGCATTCAAATAATTTAATAATCAATGCCATCAGATCCACACCGTTCGTTCGATTTTCAAAAGTTTGGTGTCAAAGCAAAGGGCTCGGACTTTAGGTATGCAATAAGGCTTAACTTTTTCGAAAAGAGTTGCCACTTTTTAAAAAATTAAGATCTGCACCGTTCGTTCGATTTTCAAAAATGGGGTGTCAAATTAAAGCGCTTGGCCTGTGGATGTGCAAACTGGTTTTATTTTTTCGAAAGGAGTTGCCACCTGTAGAACAATTGAATATAAACTATATAATAAGCAATGCCGTCATAACAGCACCGTTCGTTTGATTTTCCAAAATAAGGTGTCAAATTAAAACTCTTGGACTGCAAATATGCAATAAGGTTTTACTTTTTTGAAAAGAGTTGCCACCTTTTAAAAAAGTTCATTCAATTTATCTAAAAAAATAAATTATTACAAAATGGGTATCAGTGGAAAGGGTTTTGAAAATATTTGTTTCTTAACTTAACTTTAGGAGGGTTGCCACCTGTTTAAAAAATTAAATTGAATTTGAATTCAGAAAATTAATTAGGAAAAATATGTTTCAACATATGGGCGCATAACGAAAGGGGCTTCAGAAGGTGGCTGTTTGAAAATATTTTGAAGAGGATTGCCACCTTCTTGCAATGTCAAATTTAATTAACTTATCCAGAAGTTATATGAAATATCAAAATAATGACGTGAAACGAAAGAATATTAAGTAGACTTTAGTTTGAACACACAAAATATTTTTGAGGTGTTGGAAGAGGGTTGCCACCTGTTTAAAAATTAAATTCAAGTTATTAAATAAGTTAAATGAATTATTAAAATATGGGTATCAATCGAAGGGGGGTTGAAAAATCTTTAACTCTGAACTATATTTAGCGGAGTTGCCACATGTTTAATTAATATGCTTCAACTTAATTCATCAGTTGATTAAAATATGTATCGCAATGGTAGACGAAGAATATCTAAGCATATCTTAGCGCGAAACTACTTTTCAAAAAGGCGAAAGGACTTTGTATCCAGGTCATCAGATCTGAACCATTCGTTTGATTTTCAAAAATGAGGTATCAAATTAAAGGGCTTGATATGTGGATGTGCAATAGGCTTTTACTTTTTCGGAAAGAATGGCCACCTTTTAAAAAATCAAGTTGAGATTATTTATAAATCAATACCATCATATCCCCATCCTTCGCTCGATTTTCAAAAATGAGGTGTCTAATTAAAAGGCTTGGTTGCAGATGTGCAATGAGGTTTTACTTTTTGAAAAGAGTTGCCATAGGTATCAGTCGAAATGGTTATTAAAAGCTTTGCTTCTTAAATGTGAGAGTGTTGCCCCTGTTAAAAAAATCAAATTAAATTTTAAACAGGGAAATTACATAGGTAATTTACAAAGTGTTCCCCCACAGGGGTCCAGACTAAAAAGGGTGCCACCTGCTTTAAAAGCCGAATTTAGTTATATGCAATATTAAAATATGGGTGTTGAACGAAAGAGTGCTAAGAAATCTTCAGTTTAAACATCAAAATTTTGTTTGATTGGTTGGAGAGAGTTCCTAGCTCTTGAAAATTTTAAATTTAAATGAATTATTAAGTTTAATAAATTAAGTTAATAAATAAGTTAAGTTAAATAAATTACAAAAAGAGGTGATTTAATCGTTCATGGGTTTGAGAAGGATTTATAGCTGAACTGTTTAGGAGAGTAGCCAGGTGATAAAAAAATTAAACACATTAAACACTAATTGAATTATGTATCAAAGTATCAGACGAAAGAGCTTTAAAAGATTTCAGATTGAAAATGCTTCGCAGAAGGATGTCACCTGTTTAAAAACCTTAATTTATTTAGCTTTTACACAATTTTAATGAAATATTAAAATATGAGTGGCAAAAGAAAGAGTTTTAATAAAACTTCACTTTGAATTCGATTTTTATTTTGAGCAATAAAGTTCGGTAATTGTGTTATCAGCTGTCTCGATGAAGTCAATTGGCCCCTTCAGAGCCGCGATTTCACGCCCTTAGACTTTTTTGTGCCATGCCGTGAAGGACCGATATAATGCGAACCATCTATTAACGATTCAGGCCTTTAAGGTTAACAGGATGCGCTACTGCGAACACAGTTACATGATGAAATCGGGTTCTATAACTAATGGGAATATATGTTCTTTCGAATAAACCCATAATATACCGAAAAAATTAGTTTAAGTTAATTTTTATAAATAAATTATTTTTTTGTTATGGTCATCAGATCTTTAATGTGAAGGTCATCAGATCAGCACCGTCATTCTAAATGTGCATTAAGGTTTTATTTTTTGAAGTTACGACCTTTTTAGCGGTGCACGGTGGTTTGAATTTTGAGGAAATGAAAAACCGACACCATTTGAGACCTCTCTTCGTTCAAAAAGGGAAGAACGAGTTTACTTGAAACATTTGCAATATCTATTAATGTTTGTGAATAGTGTTGTCATCTGTTTAAAATATTAAACTCAGTTTTGGCGTCTTAACGCCATGCGGGTTCACTAGTTTGGAATAATTGCTTACGGAGTGAAAACCGCAACAGGCAATAAAATGTTTGGAAATATAAGTAAATTCATATTATTATACTTGCCGCACTCATGCAGGATGAGGTTGGAAAGCCTTAATTCAATAGTTCGAATAAAGTGTGCAATGGGGTATAGTCATTGCGCTGGGTATGAAGTTACAGTTGCATGGCTATACTCAATCCCGACTCTTGCGTCCTCGTTCGCGCACCTTGGGCAACGTGAGCAACCCATGTGCGAGATGCGGTAACCAATCCGAGTGGAGCCTTGGGTCACGGCAGAAAGAGAGGGAGCTTCGGTGGGGCCACTCTGACTTATTCGGTTTAAGGGCTCACTGAAGTCTGCAGCGTCTGTTCACCAGTAGGTGCGGCTGCAAGCGGGTGTCTGCTTGGAGCAAGCGGCTCGCTATATAAACGTGTATTTGGTTGCGAAACCACCCCCGTCCCAGCAATGGGTTGTGCGCTGGGCTTGGGACCCGCCACGTAAAAACCACTTCCAGTGAAGAAGCAAGGCAAAGCCTCGGATGAGACCCCCC
>NW_016167162.1:0-17386 GCF_001687245.7 Rhagoletis zephyria | reverse complement strand
TACCTGACGCAATGGACTTTGTGTACCAATTGAATTTGATATTGTTTTGACACCTGTGTAGTTCTACATCAAGAAATGCCAATTTTTTGTTCGTTTCTTTTTCTGCTGTGAATCTTGTTTTTGTGTGTTGTGCACTTAGGGTTTTTAATATATCTTCTACGTCATTTGATTTTACTATTGCAAATAGATCATCTACATATTTTGTTATGTATTTGATTTGATATTTTGTTGCTTTAATTCAGCCAGGCTGTCGTCAAGTATTTTGTCTAGTACAATATCTGCAATTGTTGGTGATAATGGATTCCCCATAGGCATGCCATAGATTTGTTGGTAAAACATGTTGTTGTATTTAAAATAATTATTATCACGTAAATAAAATTCTAATATCATCTGGAACTGCTTCTTTGTTATCTTGGTGTGNTTTTGTCATCTAGCAGTTCTCTCATTTTCCGATCATAGTCATTTTTGTACAACATCACAGTTTTGTTCCCTTTGTCAGCTTGGGTGATTACTATTTCGTCCTTGTGTCGACTTATAAATTTGTTTGTGTTTTCACATGTTTTCAGTATAAATTTTTCCTTTGCGTTATTGTTCAGTTTATCGTGATATTTGTATATTTTAGCCGCGACATTACTCCGTGTTATGTCTTTTTCTCCTTCGTCAAGAATTTCCTGTATGACTTGTTCCAAATCGGCAATAACGTGAATAGGAGAAAATGTTTTTTTTAGAAACAGGGAGCGCAAATTTTCTGCCTAGTGAAAGGATCCAACGGGACTCTTGTGGAACTGAAATATCCGTTTTATTAACAAACCATTCATAATTGAACTGTATGCCGAATTTCATAGCATTCTTTGTTATTTGATCTTGAAGTTTCTTCTCATGAGTTTTTTGCGTGTTAACTGAGATTTGTTTGGAAAATTGCTTTTGACTTTCAACTATTTTTTCATAGTCCAATTCTTGAAGTCTTTCCTTTAGTAAATTTTTTTTGTGATTTATATTTGTAATAATAATTTTGATATTTATATTGGCTTCTTTAATTTCCAAATTTAGTATTTTTAGTAGAAAACATTGTTCCAGTTTTTTGAGTTCGCGTTGTGTAGTGTCTAGTCTGAAACAGTGTGCCAGTTTTCTCGTCTTGCCTTGTAGATGTGGCGGAGTTATACCAAAGTCTTTGCATTTAAGTAAACACTTTAGCCTCTCTTTTTGTTTTGAAAATTTCTTCATGTCTTTGCTATACTGCTTTATTATATAGCATCTTTCTTCACCATATTTAAATTTGATATGTTGATAAAATTGTTTCATGTTTATTGTTCACGTTTTGATTTATTATAGTTACCCTCTCCGGATTTTGCTCGCCGGTAATTAAATCTAGTTATAATTTTGGGCCAAATTCCTTATTTAATTGTTTGCTGGGTTATGGAGCTACTTCGGCCGAGAAACCAAAGTAAATTTTCTTCCTTCCCTCCTACGCGTTTCGACGCTTTGCGTCTTCCTCAGGGGTTCTGTTTTATTAAACAATAAATAAAAACAATAAACATGAATTACAATCACAATATAAACAAACATATGTATAGCAAAAAGGCTTATACACAATTTTTTAACTTACATTTAAATTAAAAACTCAACAGTCATTAGCACAACACATCACAATTCTATAGCTAAGTACTTAATTATGTTGTTCATCACAACTGTGTATGCGTTGTTTGCTTTGTCCACATTGTCTTTAAAATTCATCGCGCTGTCTAAGTTTTGTTGTATACGAAGGCTTTCCAATGTAATTCTCCTTCTTTCTCCTCTTTCTACGTCCAATATTCTTGTGTTGGCGAAGTCAGCTGTGTGTTCGTTTGCAGTCAGATGTTGAGCCAGGGCTGTTGTCATTCTCTTGTTCCGTTCATCTGCCTTGTGTTCGCCGATCCTTATACCCAACGCGCGTTTTGTTGTGCCTATGTAGCACTTATTACAGTGGTCATTATTTTTACCTTTACATTTTACTTCATAGACAACATTACTTTGTTGCTCCTTTTCTATTTTATCTTTCGTCCTTGTAAATATTTTGCTTAGTGCGTTGTGTGGCTTGTGCGCATATATTATATTTTCATTTTTCATTATTCGTCTAAGTACTTGATTATTTGTTAGCCCCGGGATATAAGTAAGTCCAATATATTTTTCGTTCATGTTATCAACTGGCCCTTTGCTATTATTATTTGGACTGCGAATTTTTCTTTCAGTTGTGTCTATTAGCCGTTGTATTAGTGCGCGCGGGTAGCTATTTTTCTGTAATATGTTTGTAATTTTGTTTTTGTTTTCTTCTATGAATTCTTCAGCACTAAGCATATCGAGCCCTAACCGTCAAAATAACGTAAACGCCATTTTTTTCAAAATTTTCTTTTTGATGCAGAAATGCATCTAGATGCTCTAGGAATATTTTTGCATCAAAAAGAAAATTTTGAAAAAATTTTCGCTTACGTTATTTTGGCGGTTAGGGCTCGATATAAACTTTTCTGATTAGGCTGGATGCTGTGTTCATTTTCTGCTTCCACGGATGATTTGAATGGTAGTTTATTATCCTACCTGACGCAATGGACTTTGTGTACAAATTGAATTTGATACTGTTTTGACACTTGTGTAGTTCTACATCAAGAAATGCAAATTTTTTGTTCGTTTCTTTTTCTGCTGTGAAACTTATTTTTGTGCGTTGTGCATTTAGGGTTTTTAATATATCTTCTACGTCATTTGATTTTACTATTGCAAATAGATCATCTACATATTTTGTAATGTATTTGATATGTATATTTTGTTACTTTAATTCAGCCAGGCTGTCGTCAAGTATTTTGTCTAGTACAATATCTGCAATTGTTGGTGATAATGGATTCCCCATAGGCATGCCATAGATTTGTTGGTAAAACATGTTGTTGTATTTAAAATAATTATTGTCACGTAAACAAAATTCTTATATCATCTGGAACTGCTTCTTTGTTATCTTGGTGTGACGCTCCAAAATGCTCCACTTTTTCATAGTAGTCTCTATAGCTAAATGTATGGGGATGTTTGTAAATAGGGAAATGACGTCGAAGGATATTATAATTTCGTCGTTTTCTACGTTTATATTTTGGAGACTTTCTTTAAGTTCATATGCATTTTTAATATTGTGTTTTTCCGATATTAATTTTATCAACATATCAAATTTAAATATGGTGAAGAAACATGCTATATAATAAAGCAGTATAGCAAAGACATGAAGAAATTTTCAAAACAAAAAGAGAGGCTAAAGTGTTTACTTAAATGCAAAGACTTTGGTATAACTCCGCCACATCTACAAGGCAAGACGAGAAAACTGGCACACTGTTTCAGACTAGACACTACACAACGCGAACTCAAAAAACTGGAACAATGTTTTCTACTAAAAATACTAAATTTGGAAATTAAAGAAGCCAATATAAATATCAAAATTATTATTACAAATATAAATCACACAAAAAATTTACTAAAGGAAAGACTTCAAGAATTGGACTATGAAAAAATAGTTGAAAGTCAAAAGCAATTTTCCAAACAAATCTCAGTTAACACGCAAAAAACTCATGAGAAGAAACTTCAAGATCAAATAACAAAGAATGCTATGAAATTCGGCATACAGTTCAATGATGAATGGTTTGTTAATAAAACGGATATTTCAGTTCCACAAGAGTCCCGTTGGATCCTATCACTAGGCAGAAAATTTGCGCTCCCTGTTTCTAAAAAAACATTCTCTCCTATTCAAGTTTTTTGCCGATTTGGAACAAGTCATACAGGAAATTCTTGACGAAAGAGAAAAAGACATAACACGGAAACAAATATCACGATAAACTGAACAATAACGCAAAGGAAAAATTTATACTGAAAACATGTGAAAACACAAACAAATTTATAAGTCGACACAAGGACGAAATAGTAATCACCCAAGCTGACAAAGGGAACAAAACTGTGATGTTGTACAAAAATGACTATGATCGGAAAATGAGAGAACTGCTAGATGACAAAACGACGTATAAAACCATTAGAAATGATCCTACACAACAGTTACTGAGGAAGAACAATATTGTGATAAATGATTTGTACAAACAAAAAATACTTGACGTGAAACAGAAGTTCCAATTAACATGCTCAGCTGCTAATGCACCCAGACTATATGGCCTTCCGAAAATCCACAAACAAAATATACCACTTCGACCAATTTCTTCATCAACAACCGTGCCGTGTTACAAATTATCAAAGCACATTGGAAATATTTTAAAAAACCTAATATCGGAAAAACAAAATATTAAAAATGCATATGAACTTAAAGAAAGTCTCCAGAATATAAAAGTAGAAAACGACGNACAACAAAACTTAGACAGCGCGATGAATTTTAAAGACGATGTGGACAAAGCAAACAACGCATACACAGCTGTGATAAAACGAAAACATTCAAATTATATTAGAAAAGATAGGCAACATAATTAAGTACTTAGCTATAGAATTATGATGTGTTGTGCTAATGACTGTTGAGTTTTTAATTTAAATGTATGTAAGTTAAAAAATTGTGTATAAGCCTTTTTGCTACACATATGTTTGTTTATATTGTGATTGTAATTCATGTTTATTGTTTAATAAAATAGAATCCCTGAGGAAGGNTTCGACGTCATTTCCCTATTTACAAACATCCCCATACATTTAGCTATACAAACTATTATGAACTAGTAATTTTTAGCAAAACAAAAAAACGGCCTTCAACTCCCATATATTCCGACGAACTGATAACCTCCTCCTTTTTTGGAAGTCGGTTAAAAAGTGGAGCATTTTGGCGAGTCACACCAAGATAACAAAGAAGCCGTTCCAGATGATATTAGAATTTTATTTACGTGATAATAATTATTTTAAATACAACAACATGTTTTACCAACAAATCTATGGCATGCCTATGGGGAATCCATTATCACCAACAATTGCAGATATTGTACTAGACAAAATACTTGACGACAGCCTGGCTGAATTAAAGCAACAAAATATCAAATCAAATACATAACAAAATATGTAGATGATCTATTTGCAATAGTAAAATCAAATGACGTAGAAGATATATTAAAAACCCTAAGTGCACAACACACAAAAACAAGATTCACAGCAGAAAAAGAAACGAACAAAAAATTGGCATTTCTTGATGTAGAACTACACAGGTGTCAAAACAATATCAAATTCAATTGGTACACAAAGTCCATTGCGTCAGGTATGATAATAAACTGCCATTCAAATCATCCGTGGAAGCAGAAAATGAACACAGCATCCAGCCTAATCAGAAAAGTTTATATGCTTAGTGATGAAGAATTCATAGAAGGAAACAAAAACAAAATTACAAACATATTACAGAAAAATAGCTACCCGCGCGCACTAATACAACGGCTAATAGACACAACTGAAAGAAAAATTCGCAGTCCAAATAATAATAGCAAAGGACCAGTTGATAACACGAACAAAAAATATATTGGACTTCCTTATATCCCGGGGCTAACAAATAATCAAGTACTTTGACGAATAATGAAAAATGAAAATATAACATATTCGCACAAGCCACACAACACACTAAGCAAAATATTTACAAGGACGAAAGATAAAATAGAAAAGGAGCAACAAAGTAATGTTGTCTATGAAATAAAATGTAAAGGTAAAAATAATGACCACTGTAATAAGTGCTACATAGGCACAACAAAACGCGCGTTGGGAATAAGGATCGGCGAACACAAGGCAGACGAACGGAACAAGAGAATGACAAAAGCCCTGGCTCAACATCTGACTGCAAACGAACACACAGCTGACTTCGCCAACACAAGAATATTGGACGTAGAAAGAGGAGAAAGAAGGAGAATTACATTGGAAAGCCTTCGTATACAACAAAACTTAGACAGCGCGATGAATTTTAAAGACGATGTGGACAAAGCAAACAACGCATACACAGCTGTGATAAAACGAAAACATTCAAATTATATTAGAAAAGATAGGCAACATAATTAAGTACTTAGCTATAGAATTATGATGTGTTGTGCTAATGACTGTTGAGTTTTTAATTTAAATGTATGTAAGTTAAAAAATTGTGTATAAGCCTTTTTGCTACACATATGTTTGTTTATATTGTGATTGTAATTCATGTTTATTGTTTAATAAAATAGAATCCCTGAGGAAGGCGCAAAGCGTCGAAACGCGTAGGAGGGAAGGAAGAAAATTTACTTTCGTTTCTCTTTTTCATCGGCCAAAGTAGCTCCATAATCCAGCAAACAATTAAATAAGGAATTTGGCCCAAAATTATAACTAAATTAAATATTATTATTTAAAATAAAAGATTTGTTAAATCGATTTCATGAATTTTATTTTAAAAAAATTGGCGATTTTTTTCAGAAGTTGCGCTTTTTTAAACAATCTGGACACTCTGTTGGTCACTGACTTAACAGCCGAGGCCTTTATAGCGGCATTCAAACGCTTAACTTCGCCACGCGGCAAGTGCAGCAATTTGTATAGCGACAATGGCACCAATTTGTATGCTGCTCATCGCTTGTTGACGGACATGCATAAAAGTTTACTCAAAAAATCTTTCAATAATGCAATCTACTCTCATTTGGCTAGAGATGGCAAAAAGTGGCAACTCATCCCACCCTCGTCGCCACATTTCGGTGGGATATGGGAGTCAAATGTGAAGTTCATTAAGCATCATCTACGAAGAGTGATAGGTGAAACTCCGCTAACATTCGAAGAACTATACTCTTTGTTGACGCAGATTGAAGCTATACTGAATAGCAGACCATTGCGTAGTATTTCGGACGCAGATCAAAATCCACTGACGCCATCGCATTTTTTAATTGGAGAGCCATTGACTGCTACTCCGAACCTACAATGTTAACTAAATTCTCACTAAAATCTTCTTGGAATCATATTCGCAACATGGCACAAGGTTTTTGGAAAAGCTGGAGTTTGGAGTACATAACTTCCCTTGAACAACGCACTAAATGGACTACCGCTCAACCTAACCGTACACCCGGAAAACTCGTAGTGATCGAGGATCCCAGCGTTCCTCCGACAAAGTGGATGTTGGGAAAAATCGAAGAAGTCCATGCAGGCCTCGACAGGTGCGTGAGAGTTGTAAAAGTATGCACTGGAAAGGGCACTTATAAACGACCGATCACGAAAATCGCATTGCTAAATACCAACTTCTGGCTGAAACTATGGTTCAGGGCTGGCAGTATGATGAGAAATTAAATCATATCTACATTCCATACTTTATTACACCAAAATGAAACCTTGCTTTGTACACCACTGCAACCCTTGTGTATTTTAGCATAAGTTCATCAGCCTTTGTTACTGTAACCTCGTACAAGTTTCTATACACAACAAACAACAAAGACAGCCATTGGAAAACTAGAAATAACCACTTTATTATTCAACACCACTTTTAATTGTATATTTATTTTAATATTTGCTATTGCCTGCGTATAGGCAGTCTTATTCTCTAGAGGGTTATAGTGCACGGGGCAAATGTTAAAAAATCGCGCGAATTTGTAAGGATCTATTGATTGCATTATAAGCATTTGCATTTAAAACACACAATAGATAATTATGTGGCAGTTCAATCCATACAGTTACTTCCATTATACCCCGGTACTAAGGATACTAGTAGGTAGGGTTGCCAGATTTTTTATGCGCGAAATCAGTACGTTAGACTTTTTCATGCTAAAAAAATCAGTACTTTTCAGTACATTTTTATTCAAAGCAAGATTATGAATGTAAGTAACAGACAGAACAAAAAATGACACTGAAGATTCACAACGCCGAAACCGGTTTGTCTGCAAACCAAACTTGACAAGGGATGACGGAAATTCGTTCCAAAATAAATCATTAACAGATAATACTTTAAAACGCCAGAGTACTTGCTTTTAACAATATTTTGGTATATAAATAAAAAATAGTTCATAAAAAAATAAAAGTGTTATTCATTTTAACATGAGTGTACATCATAATGAATGATTTTATATTTATGACATTTTTAAAAAACAATAATGAGTTCATTTCCATCTTCAGTGTTTAAATAGTCAATGAATTCTATACAAGCCATTTTATATTTACTTTTGATTTGAAGTTCACTTTAAAAAAATTTAATTGGAAGCCGGCTTCTCTCATTCCGCAAGGAAGCAAACTTTATACTTAAGATCCTCTCAGTTGCTTCGTTTGAGTATGGTGGTGAAAAAAAAAACAAAACAAAATTACATATTTTTTCAAGCTGTGGAAAAGTACCACTATTTAATGACTTCATCTATATTTCCTAATGGCTTAAATTAATTTCTTCAACTACGCAAAAACTTTGCAGGACTAAGAATTCGCTAAAAAGAGTATCTAACTCTATGTCTTTTCTGAAAAACTCTTTAACAATGTTTATAAATTGTGAAAAAAGAATTGTAATTTATTTTCGAGAAAATTAACAACACTCGACCAAAAAAAACATCATGCTTCTTTTTAAATAATTTAAGCTCAATCATATTAACGCAACTGGTATGCAACGCCTCGGCGATATGCCCATAAAATGATGGATCTTTTTGTTGTATTAGTTTCTTGGGTATATCAAACACTATCTGAAACATGTCAACTATAATTAAATTATTTTCTTCTTACTTTTTACAGTGCAGTTTAAGGAAGTTCCAACGTTATGTAAAAACCTTAAGAAAATCTTAAAGTATTTTGTTTGAAGTTCCAACGTTTTGTAAAAACCTTAAGAAAATCTTAAAGTGTTTTGTTTGAATTGAAAATTTTGTACAAATCAGTACAAATTTTGAAAATCAGGACATTAGCGTACTGATTGAAGAAATGAATAAAATCAGTACAAGAGTTGAAAAATCAGTACTGTACTGAAAAAGTCAGTACGTCTGGCAACCGTACTAGTAGGGCTAACTCATATATGGTGGTGTCACCGGATTTTCAATTGAAAATTAATTAATAAATTACAAATCAGCAAAGTGAATAAAATTAAATGAAAGTAATGTTTAATTTCTAACCTAAACTCAGTGTTGCCACTATTGGTCTTTTTCGACCAAATTTGTTCGCTTCTTTTTCATTTGGTAGGCTGGTCGACAAAGTAAGGTTTAGGTCGAATAGTTGAATTAAGTTTTTAAATTTTTATTTATAAAAATATATATTTCAAACATCATTTTGTATATAAATATTTGCCAATTGTACCTTTTAAACGTTTGCCAATCCTGCCTTTAAATATAAGAAACCTAATTGGTTTGGGCACTGATGGAGCCAATGTTATGGCTGGAGACTTGGGCGGGCTGAAAACATTATTGAGTGTATAAACCGATTTATTTTATATAAAGTGCGCATGCCACTCACTTCACCTTTGCTAAAGCTACGCTTCTAAAAAATTGCCGAAAAGCATTGAGACACTGTGCCGCAACATATATAGCTTCTTTTCCCACAGTCGAAAGAGGATACATGAACTGAAGGAATTTCAGGACTACTGTTCGGAAAAACTCCACAAAATCTTGGGCATATCTCAAACACGATTGTTTTCACTAGGAATCGTTGNGGATCTTTTTGTTGTATTAGTTTCTTGGGTATATCAAACACTATCTGAAACATGTCAACTATAATTAAATTATTTTCTTCTTACTTTTTACAGTGCAGTTTAAGGAAGTTCCAACGTTATGTAAAAACCTTAAGAAAATCTTAAAGTATTTTGTTTGAAGTTCCAACGTTTTGTAAAAACCTTAAGAAAATCTTAAAGTGTTTTGTTTGAATTGAAAATTTTGTACAAATCAGTACAAATTTTGAAAATCAGGACATTAGCGTACTGATTGAAGAAATGAATAAAATCAGTACAAGAGTTGAAAAATCAGTACTGTACTGAAAAAGTCAGTACGTCTGGCAACCGTACTAGTAGGGCTAACTCATATATGGTGGTGTCACCGGATTTTCAATTGAAAATTAATTAATAAATTACAAATCAGCAAAGTGAATAAAATTAAATGAAAGTAATGTTTAATTTCTAACCTAAACTCAGTGTTGCCACTATTGGTCTTTTTCGACCAAATTTGTTCGCTTCTTTTTCATTTGGTAGGCTGGTCGACAAAGTAAGGTTTAGGTCGAATAGTTGAATTAAGTTTTTAAATTTTTATTTATAAAAATATATATTTCAAACATCATTTTGTATATAAATATTTGCCAATTGTACCTTTTAAACGTTTGCCAATCCTGCCTTTAAATATAAGAAACCTAATTGGTTTGGGCACTGATGGAGCCAATGTTATGGCTGGAGACTTGGGCGGGCTGAAAACATTATTGAGTGTATAAACCGATTTATTTTATATAAAGTGCGCATGCCACTCACTTCACCTTTGCTAAAGCTACGCTTCTAAAAAATTGCCGAAAAGCATTGAGACACTGTGCCGCAACATATATAGCTTCTTTTCCCACAGTCGAAAGAGGATACATGAACTGAAGGAATTTCAGGACTACTGTTCGGAAAAACTCCACAAAATCTTGGGCATATCTCAAACACGATTGTTTTCACTAGGAATCGTTGTTTCCTGCTTTTACGAAGTAAACGGTATGCGATCTGCAGACCTGGCAGAAGGAATGTGTTGCAAAACCAAATGCTATTTTTTATTTCTATCGTATATTTTCCCCATAATTAACAGTCTTAACAAAGAGTTCCAAGCTGAAATAAATACTTATATGCAACTATCAAAGCACATTATTTCTTAATTTTGAGTAACTTTATTAAAAAAGATGCGAACAGTAACATATTAATGTTGATTTTAAAAGTAAAAATAATCATCTTAAAATATCTGACATTTTTGTTGGAACGAAAGCTGAATTGTTTAGAAAAGTAATGTCAATTGTTCTGGAATCCTTGAAGTTAAAAGCAATATATTTAAGTTTTACATATTTAGAGTTTTTGACCAAATGAGTAGTCCTCTTGTAAAGAGCGCTATGTAAAATTTTTTCGATTTTTAGTTTTTGGTGGATTACGTACCTGTATTTAAAGTAGTTTCATGTCCACTAACAACACAGTGCAAAATCTTTTTATATTCTGAAAAAATTGCACCAAATGTTAACTCTTCTTCCAAAAGTCGCTATCATACTTATTTATGAACATTCAAAAGTATCCATCTTCTGATGAACTTAGAAAACTGCTTTAGGTCGTATAGACTGTTAATGTTGTCCTATGTCATGTTATGTATATGTTATAAATTTATAAGGCTCTTATTTTTCAAAATTTTCAGGTAATAATATAAAAGATTCAATTTAAATATTACTTGTTGTCGTAGTCGTTTTTTCAAATTTATGGCTTTCTATTATAAAATCACATAACGCTGTTTGCAAGTGGACTACTCAAATACATTTAAGATTTGATTTCAAGCGTGATGATATAAAACTTTTACAATAACAACACCAGCTAAGGTAGTTTCTAAAGAAGATTTACCAATTTTACCTCTTTTGTTAAAGTTTCTCATAGATTGCGTTCCTGATATAATAACCACGCAGTGAAATTTACTGGATATTGATATATTTTGGGGAAATTTTTTTCTATTAAAAATGGAATGAATGAAAATAGCTTCATGCATCTCGCCAATTTCTAATATAATTTCATTACCACATACCTCTGCGGCTGCAGAACGCAATTTTTCAACGCTTTCTTTGACAAAAACTAAACTAAGAAATAGGGCCTGTTCGAGGCAATTAATAAAAGCGGCATTACTGCCGTACTGATGAAAAACAACATTGTTGCAACTGCCCAACTGATAATACATTGCTAGAAATTCACACAGAACGTGATACTTTAATAATTCGCGAAACACTGCGGTTGTGATTGCAACTCGAACAAGCCCATAAACTTAAGATTGACAGTATCAAAACCATAATGTTATGCAAGGAACTTGTTAACAAAAATGACCCGCACTATCTGTGGTCAGCTGCTAAAGATTTGCATGTGTAATTAATTGATTTAAATTTACTTTTAAGAGATTAAAGTTTTTGTTACATATCATGTATATACACTGAGGGAAATAATGCATAGTAAAAATTAATACTTTATAAATGATTATCGTTTAAAAATGTTCGTATTTAAAAATAATATTTTCATACAATATTTACTACGCACGTATTTTACTGTTCACATCTGAGTATGTATATATATGTAAGTGTACATACGCACCCCAAGCATGCAGAGCGCCGCTCTGAGCGGTGACAACACACACATACATACATAGTACATACATGTTTATCCGTACAAATCGCGTGCTGTGGTGTTGATGGATATTCAACATTCCCTGCAGGGAAACCGCGGACTAGTGAACCAAATTTCTAGTTCCGTACTAGGTCTTTATCGCCAAAAAGGAACTAGTCCGATAGGAACTAGATCCCCACCAGTCCAAAAACTAATTTTTTTCAGTTCTTTCACTAGAAATCTATATCTAAAGTGACGAATTTAGAAATGGTTCGGAACTATAGAAAAAGGGATGCAGAACGAACTAGATCTTATTTGTCGAATTTAGAACTAGCTCGGAACTATCGAATAAGGGATGCAGCGGGGGGCTTGTTTACTTTACATAGATATGTGTTCGGCGACTTTTTCGTTCAAATACGCTTCTATTCTGTGCTTCGCAGATGCTTTTTCATAGCTTGGTAATACAAAACTAAAATTTGTGTTAACATTTCAACATCTTGGGACCGTCTGGAATATAAGAAATAACAGCGAGCACCTCTGCAAACTCAGCTACAGCTAAAGGTATGTAAACGTACACTTCTTCATTCAAACAAATTTAATTTCAAATTGAAAACACATTTCTTCCAAAATAACTTAAAATCGCGCCACGGATGAACCAAAAAGATTGAAAAATCATGATACTTTTTTCTTTCGTCTGTCGATTTTCGAACTGATTCGGAACTATAGAATTTAGGTCTAGTTCAGAACTATCGAAAAAGGGATGCAGCGGGGGCAATTGACACTTCCTAGGACATCGCAATGTTGAATTCGCCAGTTGCTTGCATGCAAAAGAGATTTATCGCGAACCAATACTTGGTATAAATGTACTAGAAGCGCACCAGCTCAGAACTAGAGATTTTCCCACAGGGTTTGGAAGCTTATTTATATGTCTGGGTGTAGCTGAGTGCGCAAAGATGCTTGCCACAAGTTGTTGATATCCTGATATCCGGAGATGGTCGGGTTCGAATTCCACTGCAGGCAACATGGAAATAAATTTTTTTTTAAGTTTTTGTTTTGATCATTCACTTTACGGATGCTTTTTCAGTACGAACGCGGTCATTTTAATATGCGCGTAATTGAATTGAATATTTACCAATATACAGTACTTTCGTTGACGTTTATAGTAAGATCAATTACGTTTCTATTTGATTTTAATATTTTTCCCTCAGTGTATGTAAATAATTAATAGAACCAAAAAATTTTAAATGATCTCATCTCTGTGCCTTAGACTGTACCTGCATTTATTTATTTCTTGTTTGTTTTAAAATGTACAAAACACTTATATATATGCATGTATGCAAATGTTTTGAATTCGGAACATTTACGGCTCTATTCTGTATCAGTGACGAATTCTTGTCACAGTTTTTATTACGGCAAAATAAATGAAAAAGTTTAAACTTGTCAGTAAAACAAGTAAGAAAGTCTAAGTTCGGGTGGAGCCGAACATTATATACCCTGCGCAAGTATTAAATATATGTTTTTTCACCTTTCCAAAACCTACCGCTAGATGGTAAGCCGGGGTGTATCAATTTTGAGTAAATTTGCATCCTTAAATTTCGAAATATTGCAGTTTCAAGCATTTCTGAAATTTACCGTTATATGAAAAGCGGCCGTAATTTTAGTCCGATTTCAATAATTTTCAACGTTTTGCTTTTATGTGGCAAGCACAATAAAAATACCCAGTTTGGTACAAATTGATAGAACGGTTACCCATATATATATATGTGATCATAAGTGGGCGGTGCCACGCCCATTTTCCAAAACTTTACCATAAACGTATTTCTTGGTAAAGAATTGTTGCGAGCATCAATTTTGAATAAGTGAGCTTTAATATTTACTGATTTATCGAAGATTTTGTATTTCTCTAAATTACCGTNTTGTTGCAAGCATCAATTTTGAATAAATTAGCTTCAATATTTACTGATTTATCGAAGATTTTGTATTTCTCTAAATTACCGTTATATGGGATGTGGGCGTAGTTATTGTCAGACTTTTTAAATTTTCGGACATTTAGTATGCTGTACCAAGGCCAACAACCGTGCTAAGTTTGGAAGAAATTGGTGCAGCGGTTACCAAGATATACACATGTAACCATAAGTGGGCGTGGCTACGCCCATTTTCCAAAAATTTATAATATTCTTATTTTTCGTCTGAAAGTTATTTTAAATATCAATTTTGAGTGAATTATCTTCAGTAGTTACTAAAATATCGCAGTTTTCGTATTTCTGGAAATTACCGTTATATGGGAAGTGGGCGTGGTTACATTCCGATTTCGCCCATTTTCAATACCAACGTACCTTGGATTAACAGAAACCTACATACCAAATTTCGTTGAGATATCTCAATTTTTTCTCGAGTTATCGTGTACACGGGCGGACGGACAGACGGACGGACAGACAGACATGGCTTATTCGATTTCTCTATTCATTCTGAGCATTTATGTATACAGTTGCCTATATTTATCTCGATTCGTTTTGGCTGTTACAAACAACCGTTTGTATGATTTCAGAAGGCTTTTTGTAATTGAAATTTATTTGGTAGGTTGAAAACGATTTTGGTCGAATTTGGAAAGAAAATTGGTAGGCGAAAAAAATTGTTAGTGGCAACGCTGCCTAAACTGCATATGTCACATATGCCGAACACATTGTTTGCACGTCAGATTTCGTGAGTACCTGGTACTCATAACATTTTAAGAAGTGTCACTTCGTTCACGTGTACGGTGCTGCATGAGCCTTTTTTATATTAAATAACTTTTGCTGCATTGCCATTATATTGAGCCAAATGGACTACTGATACACTAGAATAGACTGGCTGCTTGGTTAAATTAGGAATTCGCTTATATTATCGATACTTATGCGTTTTAGTCAATTTAAAAAATCATTTACAGTCTTATATGAAATTGCCTTATTTTACGTTCTTTACTTTTTTATAAGTTACAATATATGCCCAAGCCGTGTGGAGCTGCCGATACAAACATATATTCAGGCTTATAAACCTCTAATTATATATTTTTCTACATTTATTTTGAAAGAGTATGCACAAACGGGATAAAAGTAGTAAATAGTTAGTACCTTTTCACTTTAAAATGCATGACCGGAATAGAGCTGCCGAAAAAGTGAGGATAAGTTACTGACAACATCTTATTATTATTACACCATGGTGTCAGCTAACACGTTAACGTACGTTTACGTCGGTAAGTGTGGGCACTTTAAGAGTGGTGATTTCATTTAGCGCCAACTGTTGAGTAAATCGTTCTGGTTCTGAACTTTTTCTTCCATGTGGTTGTTGTTATTTTTCTCTCTCTGGGATTACCAGTTTTAAGCAAAATTTCAAGATCACTCGGCTGGATTTAAAGCGCTCTAAGTGAAAAAGTTCATTGCACTTAGCATACTGCACTTTAGGTTGCGACCGCTCAACCTTATTGGCACAAATTCGCGACATTTTCAGAGGCACATAATCAGGGCTATCACGGAATCCATCGTAGAAAATCTCCGATTTCGTATACCTGCTACGAATACAAAAAAATGCTATCACTGAATATGAGTGAACTCGAAAAAATCGCTGCCAGCTTCGAATGCTGATTCGAAATCAGCTAGTGCAAAGGAAACAATAGACATTTATGTATGCCGTTTTGCTCGCGCTACCCCAGCAGTCGCAATGGCCGAGTGAGCAAAGCACTGGACTGCTAATTCGTAGATCCGAGTTCTGAATCGTCGGCAGCGGAGCTTTTTTACAAGCTTTTATTTAACTTCACTTGTATGTATGTATGTATGTATGTATGTATGTCCTGGAACTTTGCAGTCAATATTTAACAAACTTCCCGATGAGCTACAGACTTGAAATTTCAAACTTAGCTCGGAACTCGAGGACAATACAATTTAAAAGATGTTTTAATCCGCTAGGTGACGCAGGAGTCGAGATATTTGTAAAACCCACATTTATGGTCTGATTTGGTTCATATTTAGAAAATATATTACCTATATGAAAAGAAATAAATCCGAAAAAAATTTTGCCGATAGGTGGCGCAGGAGTCGAGATATTTGTAAAACCCGCATTTATAGTCTGATGTGGTTCATATTTAGAACATATATGACTTATATGAAAATAAATAAATCCACAAAAAATTTTGCCGACAGGTGGCGCAGGAGTCGAGATATTTGGAAAACCCGTATTTATGATCCGATTAAGTTCACATTTAGAATGCATATTGCTTACATGAAAAGAAATATCTACACAAGAAATTTTGGCAGTTATGTGGCGCGTGAGTCTATATAATTAAAAATTCGGCATCTGTGCTCAAATTTGGTTTATATTCGGAATGGGTGTATTACCTATTTAAATTGAAATATATTGAAAATTTTGTTTGTTCAGGTCAAATGTAGTATACTATTAACTGCAAGATTTCAAAAGACCAAAAAGTATAAAATAAAATTATAGTTAAAAAACTAAAAACACGCTTTTATTACAACAAGAACTAAAAAGTATAAAATAATTTGTAGATATAGCGATTCCGTTCCCCTAACCTGATTTAATTTAACTTTTTTAAATTAGCTAAAAATAGGATTAAAGTGATTGACCCGTAGTTATAGTCAAAATAAAGTGCACTGTAAAGTTTGTTGCAGTTTTTTTTACAGATATCCCATTGAAAGTTATGCCAAAAAGCTGCAACTAACTTTACAGTGCACTTTATTTTGACTATAACTACGAGTCAATCACTTTAATCCTATTTTTAGCTAATTTAAAAAGTTAAATTAAATCAGGTTAGGGAACTTCCTATTCTTCTTAAACGGAATCGCTATATCTACAAATTATTTTATACTTTTTAGTTCTTGTTTTTAGTTTTTTAACTATAATTTTATTTTATTTAATTTTTCTTTATTTTTTAATACATTTATTTTTTTTTAGCTTACATTTTATTATTTACATGAGAAAAACATTTTTTAAATGCATTACCAGATGAATGTATGTATGTATGTATGGCATTGGTATTTGATGTCTATGTTTATACAAATATATGGAATTAAACTAAACTATAACAAATTTAGAGTATTATAAATATTTAGTATTAACAATAATGCAGCTTTTTATACCCGAGCGCACTTGTGCACAAGGGTATTATAACTT
>NW_016167161.1:0-22175 GCF_001687245.7 Rhagoletis zephyria | reverse complement strand
TTCGCGTTTTCACAACCTTTTTTCGCCATTTCAATACGAAATTTAAAGTCATGAACTCCTTTTGACTCATTTACAAGATTATTATTTTTTAATTGGAACTTTTTTATATGATATGGTCAAAATTTTACTTCTACAGCACTTTTGAACATAATCTGTCTAAAATTTTCCACTNATTTTTCAATTGGAACTTTTTTATATGATATGGTCAAAATTTTACTTCTACAGCACTTTTGAACATAATCTGTCTAAAATTTTCCACCGTATGCCGCCTCCAAAATAACAAAATAATTTCAGCAATATTCAATTTATTTCATGCCGCCTGCTGCCGTATCATTTGGCTTCACTACAGTTATTGCTTTCCTGCTGCTACTAGATGTAACACGTGCCGACTATTTATGAGTTCATATGCATTTATAATATGGCCATTTGACATACAATATGCATGTAACGGCTTTAGCTTCTCCACGCTGAGTTTCAAATTCACTGCTAAACTTACCTTGTGGCCAAGTGGTTTCGGAAATTTAGCTGGCCTGCATGGCATGGCACCAATGTTTTGCATAATTATTAGGCTGTGCAATAAAATGTTATTAGAAACACACCACCGCTAGATAGCAGTGCAGTACATTATTGCCCCCAATAACAAACAATATGTCCAAATGTACCAGAAAATATTATTCATACGACTGGTATGGCCACGAGGTTGCTACTTAAGTAGAATGTATTTATCTATTTGTGTATGTATGTNTCCAAAATAACAAAATAATTTCAGCAATATTCAATTTATTTCATGCCGCCTGCTGCCGTATCATTTGGCTTCACTACAGTTATTGCTTTCCTGCTGCTACTAGATGTAACACGTGCCGACTATTTATGAGTTCATATGCATTTATAATATGGCCATTTGACATACAATATGCATGTAACGGCTTTAGCTCCTCCACGCTGAGTTTCAAATTCACTGCTAAACTTACCTTGTGGCCAAGTGGTTTCGAAAATTTAGCTGGCCTGCATGGCATCGCACCAATGTTTTGCATAATTATTATGCTGTGCAATAAAATGTTATTAGAAACACACCACCGCTAGATAGCAGTGCAGTACATTATTGCCCCCAATAACAAACAATATGTCCAAATGTACAAGAAAATATTATTCATGCGACTGGTATGGCCACGAGGTTGCTACTTAAGTAGAATATGTATTTATCTATTTTTGTATGTATGCAGATGAGTACAAATGTATATCGGGTACGCAACAAACACAGATGTTGACTTGGCCGATTTCAGAGAGTAAATTGCCATTGCGGTTGCTAACACACTGCTACTCTATGCCTAATGCTTACACGTGTTTCTATTCACCCGGCGGCTCTGTGAATGTAAACAGGAATTTATGTGTTTATATAGGTGGAGGTTTTTATTTTACTTTCCACCTACTGGCGTGTTTGAAGCGTTTTGTGAGTATTTTTTTATTTGCCTGCCATACAGGATATTAACACTATAGTGAAAATTCATTGGTCTGATGCGGTATGTTGACTTTTTCGCAGCGTGCGTGTTTTGCCGTGGGCGGTATTATATATTACTTTTATCTATTGATATTTTTCTGTTAAAATCTGTGATTATTTTTTCAGCGTTGGTAGGCAAATTAACTAAATAGGTAGTGTCGTATAATATTTTATTCATCTATTTACAAACATGCGGCTGCCATCAGGCGTAACTTATTTTTATTAATACGCGGTTTTTTCTGNCAGAGAGTAAATTGCCATTGCGGTTGCTAACACACTGCTACTCTATGCCTAATGCTTACACGTGTTTCTATTCACCCGGCGGCTCTGTGAATGTAAACAGGAATTTATGTGTTTATATAGGTGGAGGCTTTTATTTTACTTTCCCCCTACTGGCGTGTTTGAAGCGTTTTATGAGTATTTTTTATTTGCCTGCCATACAGGATATTAACACTATAGTGAAAATTCATTGGTCTGATGCGGTATGTTGACTTTTTCGCAGCGTGCGTGGTTTGCCGTGGGCGGTATTATATATTACTTTTATCTATTGATATTTTTCTGTTAAAATCTGTGATTATTTTTTCAGCGTTGGTAGGCAAAGTAACTAAATAGGTAGTGTCGTATAATATTTTATTCATCTATTTACAAACATGCGGCTGCCATCAGGCGTAACTTATTTTTATTAATACGTGGTTTTTTCTGCGGAAAAACTACGCCAAAACTATATTTTTAAATATTTTTTGTATGTCGCCATTTTTGGCATTTTTCAACACTTAAACCTAAATTCACTTCAAATCAGCAACAAAAAATCTATAAGGTGAGGCCGGCCCCGTTTTTGAGACAAAAATTTTGTTGAACCGTCTTTTTAAAGGTTGAATTAATATTGATATTTGCGTTTAATGATTTGTCGGAACAGACTAAATCGGACTACTATTACATATAGCTCACATACAACTGATTTTTCAGATATGAGATCTTTTGTTATAACTCATCCTTTTATGCAGGTAGGAACATGAAATTTCACACTATTTTCATTCATTGTCAACAGAAGGCTTATAGTGAAAATAACAAATATCGGGGCACTATAATCTATAGCCCCATTCAACTGATTGTTCAAATATGGGTTTTAAAACATCTTTTGGAGGGCTAACACCGGGCAATTTCGTGAACCATCTTCTAAAAATTGTCAAGATCGGTGTTTTATAAGCTATTTCTCCTATTCCTCTGCTTGTTCAGATACAAGCTTTTGCGATACAACTCCTTTATGTAGGCAGATAAAACCATTAAATTGTGTTGCCGATTTATATATCGATCATACACAGTAGTGAAACTTATTTAAATCATAATATCATCATCATAACGTATGTATATATGTATATCTTCCATACCACTGGTTGTTCAGTTATGACTCTTTTATATAGGTAAAATACAATCGCCGTTCGGAGTCGGCGTAAAACTGTAGGTCCCTCCGCTTTGTGTGACAACATCAAGGCGCATGCCACAAATCGGAGGAGAAGCTCGGCCAAATACTAACATATGTGTAAGCGCCAATCTATTATTATTATTATTAACTCCTATATCTTTGTTTGCACTGAAGGTAAAAATTTTGCTAAGGCCCCAAACAACTATATTAAATAATCTAGATTTTCTGATATTTACAAACAGCAATGAAGCATTCGGAATTGCGGAAGACAGCTCTATCCTTGCTTGCTTTCAATTGATCTAAATGTTTGTACAACTAAATATTTTGGCTTGCCGTCCATACAATCTGTATAAAGACCGTCCAAGAGTTTTGCAACACCTAGTGGATCCCCATAATATGAATCGTAGCACACTTCGAAAGAGCATTATTGATTAAGCTCAGTTCGAAGGTGTAAATTCGGGATGAATAATTTGAAGAAAATGAACCTAAGCAAGCAGAAATCACGAGTGATGAAACCCATGAAATTAGTTCGTCAGAAATCGAACCGCAACCGAATGAAAATTTTGAAGACATCCTTTTAAATCCTGATACACGCTTGAATTCGATGTCAAGGAAAACTGCCAGTGCGAATTGCTTTTTGACCAATCCTTTATCAATCGTCGATATGATTTCGTGAAGCGTGATATCCATGCATTCGATCTTGTAATATGTATATTGGTTTGAGGGGAGATTGTTATTTTTATATTTCGCCGACTACATATATTCGTCAATGAGCCTGCCTAGATTTTTTTGGGAGAAACGAAGTTAGGCGTATAGCTCTGAATTTTTTCGTTTTCCCATGACCGGTCCTGTGCTATTTAGGTAGAATGTAGACCTTCTGGGAAATCAGAGGGAACATAATACACTTAGTTGTTTGTAGTCGGGCGGTAAAGACTTCAACAAGTTCCGCAGATTTTTTGTAGTTGGAACAACATTATAGCCCATTCCAGTCTGTCATAACTTACGAGTTATTTTACGGTTTTACCTACGAACGAAATATCGTAGGTGTCGTCATCGTCAAAACACGGTTTAGCTTCACCAAACAATATCCAATGCAACATAGAAACAGAACTAAAAAGTATGGAATTTTACGATAACTTATTTGAAAAAAAAACTAGAAAAATATTTATGTTAATAATTGTAACAAACAAAGCCGCAAAGAGTTGTAGATGTATCGTTATTCCGCGTTAAATTTTCACACTTTTGCGGTATTTATTTTGCCTGTAGTGTTAACTAAGATATAACGCTGCTTATACAATATTTAAATATTATTTCTTTCCTACGCGATAATCAACCAAAAAGCTCCACAGCAATTAATACTTTCTGAATTCACTCAGTTGCCTTAGAGCATGACCATGAGGGCCAGAAAAGCATACGTGCAAAAAAATATTGAGTAACATGAGAAAGAATGATAAATTTAATAATAACAAGTAAGAAAGTCTAAGTTCGGGCGGAGCCGAACATTAAATACCCGGCGCAAGTATTAAATATATGTTTTTTCACCCTTCCGAAACCTTCCGCTAGATGGTAAGCCGGGGTGTATCAATTTTGAGTAAATTAGCGTCCTTCAATTTCGAAATATTGAAGTTTCAAGCATTTCTGAAATTTACCGTTATATGAGAAGCGGCCGTTATTTTAGTCCGATTTCAATAATTTTCAACGTTTTGCTTATATGTGGCAAGCACAATAACCACACCGAGTTTGGTACAAATTGGTAGAACGGTTACCGATATACTTATATGTGATCATAAGTGGGCGGTGCCACGCCCATTTTCCAAAATTTTACCATAAACGTATTTCTTGGTAAAGAATTGTTGCAAGCATCAATTTTGAATAAATTAGCTTCAATATTTACTGATTTATCGAAGATTTTGTATTTCTCTAAATTACCGTTATATGGGATGTGGGCGTGGTTATTGTCCGATTTTAAAAAGTTTCGGCAATTTTTTATGCTGTACCAAGGCCAACAACTGTGCCAAGTTTGGAAGAAATTGGTGCAGCGGTTACCAAGATATACACATGTAACCATAAGTGGGCGTGGCTACGCCCATTTTCCAAAAATTTATAATATTCTTATTTTTCGTCTAAAAATTATTGTAAATATCAATTTTGAGTGAATAATCTTCAGTAGTTACTAAAATATCGCAGTTTTCGTATTTCTGGAAATTACCGTTATATGGGAGGTGGGCGTGGTTAAAGTCCGATTTCGCCCATTTTCAATACCAACCTACCTTGGATTAAGGGAAACCTACATACCAAATTTCGTTGAGATATCTCAATTTTTGCTCGAGTTATCGTGTACACGGACAGACGGACAGACGGACAGACGGACAGACGGACGGACAGACAGACATGGCTTAATCGATTTCTTTTTTCATCCTGATCATTTATGTATACATTTGTCTATATCTATCTCGATTCGTTTTGGCTGTTACAAACAACCGTTATGTGAACAAAATTAATATACCCTTGTGCACAAGTGCGCTCGGGTATAAAAACAGTCTTTTGCTGAAAAATTCATTGCAACTATGTGATGTTATATTTTATGGTTACAGAAAACTTAAAGGGCGTGCCACGGGTTATTATTATCTCAATTTTAGTAATGCATTTTAAGCTGTACATCATTTTTTATTTCATTTTTTTTTTGAAANCGTGCCTCGGACTATATTAGTTATTTCGATTCTGGTAATGGCTGTACATACATTTTTATATTTCTTTAACTACTAGTTAGGCTATTCTGGCTCTCATTGCCTCACATGTACTAAAGCGAAACGTTTAAACGATACTGTCACGTCACACGCACAGCTTCCGGCACTCAACTTTTAATTGCACGGCTAATCACTTATGCGTGTAGTTGGCTATATATTTTTTGATAAATAATGAGCACGAAGCACCAAATGCAAATACATATGTACATACGCCATTCACTCACTTGCCTCAGGACACATTTTTGTTTTGGCTTTCACCGTTTTCATGTCACTACTCACATATCATAAGTATGCTATTCACGCTTATAGAATTGACTACCCTGCAGGAAACGGGGCTAGTTTATAGCTAACTTATAACTACCCAGCAATCAACTACTTTTGAATGGCTATGGGTGCGTTCAGAAATGCATCAAGCCAAAGCATCAATGTCTTTTATTTCTAAACTATAATTGATGGAAATGTATTACTTGAGCAACTAAGTTCCAAATCGGCTTTTAACCCTGGTTGCGCATATTTGACATTTCCATCAATTATAGTTTAGAAATAAAAGAGACTGATGCTTTGGCTTGATGCATTTCTGAACGCGCCCTATGGCTGCAAAAAAGTTTAGAACTGGTTTTCTCTTCATTGGACGGCAATGAACTTTTAGCTAACTACTTTTGGACATAACATATAAATAAATAAAAATTCTTCATTTTTCTAAATTTTTATTTATTTACTTTATTTAACATTACATATTTGCTTACATGTTCTTTTGTAAGTGGTTCCATATCTGATGCAATTCAAATTATCAATATGATAATATGCAATTTCGATCTTCCTTTATTTGCCTTGAATTCGAAAAACTATTTGAGAAGTGCAGAAAGAAAGGGCATTCAAAGTAATTTTTGTATGAGGATGTTTATAAATAGATGCTTTTTTAGAGAAAACAAACTCCCTGTAACGTCTGCATGAATCCTGCACGACTTAACAACTCACTTAAAGTTAGTTTTGTCAAAGCTTATTAAAATTTACTTATTTATCGAAATCCCACAAAAAAGCTAACTATAAGTTGGTTATTTTTATCAATTGATAACTTTTTTCTGCAGGGTATTAACATTCAGATGTGCATACATATGCATATGTTTGTATAAAAGCATGCATTAGCCTTAAGCAAATATTTATTTTCTTTGACAGCTCCCTTATCCAACTACATATATGAACAAGTATGTATTCATCTTTTGAATTCCCTGTCCTGAATGTACTTGCATACAATTAGGGCATTTAATATCCCTGTAGTGAAATTTACTTGTTTCGAGCTGGAGAGGCTGAATTTATCACCATACTAAACTCGAGATAACTCTATTTCGAACGCAAGCTGAATAACTCAGTGAGAGGGGAGAGCAGTATGTTTGTATGTATATAAAAAAAAAATATTTATTGGTTTAAAAAGAGGTAGGTAGGCACTGTGGCTAATGGTATAGTTCGTTTACCACCTCTGCGTGATTGTAAGCCATGCAGAGTCCGCAAAATACTCCGGAAGCAGTGTCCGGAGGATGCATCAGACTAGGCGGAGCATCCTTTGAAGTGCCATCTAATTAAAACTTAAGAAAGTTCGATTGCATGGCAGTTGAGAAGTGCATTTGAAAAAATTTCATAAATTGCATAAAGGAAATTTTTGCACATGCAGCAGTACATAGCATATATTTAGGCGCGTGGTGTTTGCAGCAAAAATGTTCTATGGATGCCACTTTCCAATTCCTGTGTAGAATTGCTCGGTGATTCCGAAAAGCGCGTTAATTTTTTTTCTATGGATATGTTTCCGAGATATTTTCAGTTTACCGTTACTCAGCTTAAAGCAAAAATATTATCCTTTCAAGAGTTCTCCGATCGAAAAATATTGATTTTCAAGAATTCTATTCCATTTCTACGAAATGTTGTTTTTTCGTATATAAAATACATGGAAAACTTTGAGTGCTTTGAGCGACCTCTTAAAATTTTTTGATTTCGATTATCGAATATTCAATCTATGTAGTTTAGATTTTTTTTTGTATTTTTATAATGAAATTTAATACTATCTAATTAATAACTAAATTAAAAATTTATATATTTTTCATTATGAAAAGAAATATTTCCGCATTATCGGACAACAAGCTATTTCTATTTTCAATATAAATGCTACCCGGTGCGCTGAGCACTCGTTTTGAATTTATTGAGGAAGCTGGTGGACAGAGACTGCCATAGTAAACAAATTTTTAAATTCTTTGCGACTATGCTTGCGACTATTTTCTTGTCTGTATTTCTCCATTTCTAAATCGATGCCTTCTTGTACGGTTGCTGCCTTGTCTACCCATCGTTTGGCTATCCACATCACTACAAAAACTCGAATCAGCATCAGAGCCGTTGGCGACTTTCTCAAAGTATTGCCATTCTGGTGAGCTCACTTTTCAATAGAAGCTTTCGGTAGAGCTCATATTTTCTTAAGTTAAAGAGTTTTTTTCCACATTTAAAAAATCTGTAAAAATATTTAAAACCTTGCAATAAAGCAAAAAAAATTTACTAACCGAATGCCAAAAAAACGTTGTTATGGAAACCTTATAACATTATCGTTGTATTTAAGGTCACTTCAGTCCCTCCAATCACAACTGAATTGGCTGTATTTAGAAAGCGGAAAATCTTACCTGCTGAAATAACACACAATTTCCATCAAAGTAAGTGGTTACGTATATTTACAAACACATCAACACAGTATTCACATATGGTACATTTCGGCCAAAATGACAAGCGAAACAGTAGTTCTTCAGTTTTTTTTTTTTTGGCAGCCATTGGTGATGAGTTCATCTCTTTCTAAGTTGTCTTCACATACGCAGCGACAAGTAAACTTGAGAAAATGTGTGTGCCCCTTATACATTAAAATGAATTCAGTGCCATTGAAAGCTCAACCATTGCAGAAGTTTCTCTTTTTCGCTATGCTTTAACTTCCTTCTGCTTGAAGTGCTTCGCACTTTATCTGCAGCACTTTTGTTCATTTTTATTCTGAGATTGCGAAACCCATGGATGCCTTTACTGGACAGATAAGAACAAATGTTTCGTTCAAAGCCGTTAACAGCTGAATATGTGGCAAGACGAGTGAAGCGTTTGGCTGGGGAAAAAACAGGTTTAAAAAGTTGATTGGTCGTTAAGATTGATTATTAAAACTGATTGCTATGAAGAAGCTATGTTTTGTAGATTGTATCGTAGCACTGCTTTGTAGTTCTTTTTTGCTTGTTGCTCAACGTAATGTTGCTACAGATCGTACAGAGGTCCCATAACTCATATAAAGGTATTTATGTAAATATGTGTGTATAAAGATATGTTTACTATAGTAAAAAATTAAAATAAACACATAGTTGAATTATATTATTTAGTATTTGAATTAATAGTTACGCGACTATGCTCAATCACGAATCCTATGTTTCCCCGATCATGCTTTCTGGGCAATGGGAGCCGTGCGTGCCATGTGCGTCACAGAAAAATTGAAATTTTAGTGCGACTAGTTTGACACATTTTTTGATTGGAAGGTGCCCGATCAGGACGTCTCACAGTGCCACCTAAGTGGGCATAAATCGAAAATTCGTTGTCTGTAATGTGAACGTGTTTGATATTTTTGTAAAGGTAATTTATCCACTAAAAAGAATAAAACTGAAATTTTCCTACTAAACTCAACAAATTTTATACTAAAAATTTTGAACACGTAGAATCCTTCTGTGCTATATGCGCATAGTCGAAAAAATCTCCCACATAAATCGACCCGCCCTAATGTTCAGTATTTAAATTTCCAAAAATGTTTATCCAGTTCTTAATTTATCAAAAATATAAGTCCAGTTAGTTTCTATCGCCATTTAATCATTTAAATACATTTCAACTGCGCCACAGTCATTAACAGTTACATACATGATAAAAGATTGTCGTAAGCGCCATTTTGACGATTTTTAGTTCTATATGCAGTTATATATTTTAAAATAAGGTCTTTCGATTGGTGTTATCAGTTTTTAGATATCTCCTTTAGTTTTCGAGATAGTGACTGCAATTTTTTCGTTAATTTAGTAAAAATTTAGTTAGTGATGCAGTCATATTAAACTAATCAATATCCTAAAAATGGCGTTCTCCTTTTTTGGATATCTCCTATTGATATTGAGTAAAAAGTGCCGTTAATTTAGTAGAAATTTCGATCACATTTTGTAATATGTATTTCATTCAAAGTGGGTGCCAAATTGTGGGCAAATGACGCTTACGACAAAATTTTACTAAAGAAAATCCTTCATAACCTCAAAACTAATTAAAAATAAACATTAAAAATTAAATAATTTAAGAATTTTGTGAACTAGTAACATTTTCAGAGACTTTGGAGAAAATCTTTCTTCGCATTTTTGAAAAATTGCATTCCAAACTTTAATCGCGATTTCCTACAACCTGCCAAAATTAAAATACGACAATCTTTTACCCAGGCGACGATATACATATGTATATGTAACTATTTATGAATATATTTGCCATGGCGTATGCGTAACTTACACTCTCCCATAGATGGCTATTTTTTTAATTCTTTTTTTTTTCCTGCTTATTCACTCACTATTTAATGCCACAGTAATCTGTTACTTTTGGGATGCAATCAGTTGTATTATTGTTTATTATTTACCTATACTTGTACATATAAACCAGAGTATAAATAAACGCACGGACCAATACTTTTGTTAATGTAAGCTCAATATGGCTTTGTTTTTTATTTTGCCTGAAATTTATGCGCAAGTAATTATTGGTGGATGAGCGACATCGGTGCGTGGTACCACATGGTCATTTTGATTTTAATTAAAAACCTATTGTAAATCACATTTGTTGCAATCTGATGGTGAAAATTAAATTCCAATTAATTGCGCACTGGCCTGAACAGAAAACTATGTATCTACAGACATCGAAGCCAAATGGTCATTTATATAGTGCAGCAGCATTTTATGCAAAGCAGATAGGTAAAAAAAAAATATTGATTCCTCCAAATTTATATTTCATTCAATGCGCTGTTCAACTGCATTTTCGAATACATTTTTTTCTTAACAAATCAAAGTTTCGAAATTTCAATTGCACAAAGTTAGCACCCTGATAACAATGTGCCTTTCAACAATTTTAGTAAACAATTTTTATTTGGACTCAGACCGGTTTTTTACGATGATTATTTTCATGGAAAAATCTTCCCCAAGTTAGTTCCAAGGTTCCATACTTCCACTAAAAGTCACATTTGCTTAACCGGAATTTTATTCAGAAATAGGTGAAATTGACGATGTCCAACATTTCCACCTCCAATATACCTATGGTCTCAAGGGATCCACAGGACTCTTACCAGGGACTATTGTTGTGTGTTTTATTCCAATACTTTTCAAATTGTCTAAATTCGATCTTGCTGAAAAATTTTGAGACGTCAACCTAGGTTTTCCAAGCTCAGCGTTCAATCGAATCGGCTTGGGTGTGGCCGAGATGTACATAACTAGTTAGAACACGATCTTTTTAAACATGTAGTCAGAACCGCGGTTTAACTATTAACTGCCCTATAAACATTTGCATTCTCTCGTTAAATTCAGATTTTATTCGATGTAAGGTTTTTGTATTGTGTGTCCGTACAGAAAATTGTCGCAGTCTGCTTTTCTAGATTCCCAAAAATGCCGTGAAGCTTCTACTTCTACCCTAGTAAGAAATGTCGGTCACATATAAAACAAGCAGTTAATAATCAACTCAGCTTCTGCAAAATAAATACTACCAAAATTATAAACATGTATGTTTGTTTTTGGTTATTGGCCTTTGAATTTTAAATTATGTTAATTTCTATTTATTAAGCTCGAGGCTCAGACTTCCTCAGATTGAAATATCGACAATAAAAATTAATAAAACTAAAACTTAATAAATAAAAATTATCATAAAAATATAAATGTCAAATTTGTAGACTAAATGCCAAGCAACTACCTTGCATTCGAACAAGCCAATTTAAGAGCTTAAATTTCTCACACTTTAAATAAAGGTCCCTTTTATGTATGGCCATATGTAAATATAGATACACAAATTGTTCAAGCAAAAGACAAATAAGCTACAGCATCCTGAACTAATGTGAAAATTGCGGTACACCACTAAAAAAGCAACGACGCGTTAACAGCAAGCAACACGCATAATAAATCGTGTGAACCCTTTTCACTTGAGTTACGATGCATAGTTTGGCAAAAAATGTTGAAGAAATTTTACATTTACTTTCAGATTTTTACGCTAAATTTAACATATTTAATATGTACGTACACGTACGTAAAAATTTAACGAACAACAGCACCCATGAAGCTAATGGAAAGAAAGGATTCAAGGAACAAGCAATTATGTGTATGTATGTATACTTAAAAAGCATGCAGAAAAATTTTGGTAATTTATTATGTAGTTACACGTGTATGCACTACTCTAGATTTTTATTTGCATATACTGTAGCTAAGGAAACTTATTATAGTTAGACCGTTAAAAAATAGTTGTTCTATAAAAGTCACATTTTTTTTTTGGATCCGGGTTTGAAGTTCAGCTTGAGTTTTTGGCACAAACTGGAAGTTGAGTAGGGTAAAACGAATATGTATATGGCTTAGTATTTTAAAAATGATCAAAATTGCTCTGAAACTTTATTTCACGTTTCATAACCCCATTAATTGATTAGTTTGTTAGTTAAGTGCTAGGGTGTGGCAGAAAAATGGACCTTGCGAACTCAAATATCTTTTGCATAATTTCAGAGAGCCCAAACGCAAGGTAAATTCGACTTCTTTAATAAATCGTAAAATGAGAACTTTTTTATTACAATGGGTGAGACCATTGGAGCGTTAAGCGATTTAATTTTAATCTGGCCAAAAGCGGGCAATCACAAAGAATGTGATCCGAAGTTTCACTGTCTTCAAGGCGATCACACCTATATAGCGCATATGAAACCACAACCTGTTGTAGGTAGCTACTTATATGGGTGAAATTTCTATTAAATAAATACTTATGCTAACATCGTTTTTATTAAACGGCTAGCTGAAGAGAATGGCATGTCAATGGCACTCAGCGCTTCTCAGTACTAACTGCTTTCAGAGTGTACCTACTCAGTAATTCTGGCTCCCGAAAAAGACCAACTGAGACCCAAAAATGGTTTCGGTTCTAAAAAAATAGTTAAATATCCACCCTATTCCACGGTGGCCATATACCCAGCGCATAGTTACCATATTTTTTTGGCAGACAAAATTTTAAGCGCTCCCAAAACCCTCCGACTTAATTTGGCGTAAGTTAAGATTGCCAACACTTCAGCTTGAAACACCATTCACCCGTCGGAATTGCAAGTTTGGTAAAAAGTCTATAAGTCCATAATTGTGTGGGATCTATTTACTACAGGGGTACGTTAGCGCTCAAAAGTTTTCACCACGAACTTTCTGTCAAATATAACTCTTAAGTAGTGGAGTCAGAATCCACATATTTCCCATATGTAACAGCTTTCCCAGAACACCTACATCATGAATCACTCTGTGTAAAAAAGCAGTCGTTAGAGAGTCGAATTTGTAGCCCCTTTCTTGAATAAAAATATGAAGAGAAGATTTCACTGATCCAGTGACAGGGAGACATGCCATTCTTTGTTGTATGTCAGGACGTAATATGGCAGTTTATTACAGTGTTTTCTTCCATAATAATATGGATGCCGGAAGATGTTTCAATAAAACTACCTTATTAGCATTGAAATCGTATCCCGTGTTTTCTAATAAGTCTTCTGCCCGTCGGGCTTTGGCAACATTTTTCTTTTTTCAAGATGGAAGTTTCAATTAAGCTTAGTATAATTGACTTTATCGGAGTATTCAAGCACTCTCCTTCCAAGAGCTTCAACTTCTTGTAAACGGTACAAGAACAACTTTTTGAGGATTTATGCAGAGGTCCTCATTGGTACACTAATGACTGCTTCTAAAAAAAATGGATGGACTTAACTGGACTAAACTGGCAAAGTATCGAAATTTTTTAACGTGAGAAACGTAGATTAGATGAAGTAAGAGTAACTATAGAATTTAGGAAATCAAATATGAACCAATGACTCTCTATAAAAATAAAAATTAATTGACGGAGATCCAATGACCAAAAGAACAGTTGGTCAGCGTAAATGACTAAATTTCCGTAAGTTAATCCGTTGTCTTTTGATCTGGTATTTTGTTAGAACAAAATCAAATCAAAAAAAATGTTGTAGAAATGTTTGTTGAATCGCGTTAAGTCTTAGAAATGAGCCAGTGTGCACAGTAATGCACTTATCCCAGGTCAGCTGATGCACCAACTACTACTAAATAGTACGGACGTGCTTAAAATTCTGACTGGTAAAAATGCTATTTAAAAATCACGCGAAACAAAAGGAAGTGAATTAGAAATTTTCCTTATAAGTCTCATGACCAATTACAAACGCATAAAATTCCATAGAGCTGATCATATTAAAAAACCATTTGCCGAAAGTAAGGTCCCACTTCGTCCAAAGGGCTCCAATAGAAAGCCATAAGTTTCTTGTTCTCGAAAAGTGTGTAAACGTGTGCTAAAACCATTGTTCTTGAATTGAGCTTTTAGTTGGATTTCCGATTGTGAATGTTGATTGGAGATTTGATAAGACCCTTTGCTGTGACCATAATAGAACCAAGACAAGAAGTTGTTAGAAAAATACTAGCCCAAATACTCGAACCAGCGAGCTTTTTATTTGGGACCTTTCAAGACTATTGGGAAGTCGAAAAGCTGTATATCTTAATCCAATGCATCGAATATCATATACATATGTACATCTTTTCGTCAACTTGTGCTGAGACTGATTGCGAACTTTTATGCTCGCAATCTAGCAACTGAATAGAAAACAACCCAAACATATTTAAATAAAACTTGAATAATACTATATTTATCAATACCGAAACGACAAAACAAAAAGGGTAACACGAAAATATCTAATTTAGTTAGTAAAAAAACGTATCTATTAAACAGTTATGTAGGAACATTAGAGAGGGTCACCAAAAAAAAAAAAAAACATTCGTTTTCCACCGAGATTACAAAATCTATTATATTCTAAGCCGTCCACCAAAATATTTCGGAAAAATACCGAAAAAGACCGATTTGAAAATACCTCCAAAAAGTGAGTGAAATATATGAACGTGGAAAGCCAGCTATTGAAAAATATTTAAATAAAAAATGTTTTTGAATTACCATAGAACAAATCTTGGGTCAAGTATATGCATATCTTTTGTAATAAAATATAGAAAAAAATATAAATACATATATATATATATACATATTTGAACATTTTGTACCGAAGTCCTCTTTGCAGAATATTTTTAATACAATGCAGGAAAATGTGTTTAACTTCTCCGTTGGAAAACGATCAAAATGCTATCATTAGTGCAGTACAATATATATATAAGTAAAAGACAGCTGTTGCACACATTGCTGTCAGGGAACGACTTTGCGGTTAAGTGTGGTCGAGATAGATAAAGTGTACCATTACAATTGCGTATATATGTATGCATGTATGTATGTATGTATATGCCGGTAATTTATAGAGACAAAGACTGCAGTAAAGTGTAGCAAAATGCAATATACTCGCTAAGAACAGATGCGGCAACCACTAAAAAAGCAGATGCTGTTCCCACTAAAATTGTGTCAGCTTGAATACTGCTTAGAAATAACATTTTATTACAATGCGTAACGGTTGCGGTGAGAGCGCTGGCAAAATGAAATTACGGAACAAAATATTGCAGTCGGTTTGATGTCAAATTAATTTCAAGCAAAATGTAGCCTTTCCTCAATTTGATATGTACTATGTTTAGTATTAGAAGTTAGACATGGCGTATACGTATCACTAATGTCTGTGAAATAGGCATGCAGCAGGGTAGGCTTCTAACAGGAATACTAAAGGGATACGGACCAGCACTCCCAATTGGTGTGCACCGCAAAAAGCTCCCCAAACTTGGAAAACTCACCTCTAGACTCAAGAAATTCATGAAAATACATTTATTGCCCTATTCTGTGCATGACAATGCCCATCCAAGCTGTTGTTGTTACCCTAAACTAGCCCAACCTGACTAACTTTAAAATGTTAACATATATGTACATATGTCAGCTTCATAAAAAAAAAATGATAATGTAGTCGACATCATTATCTTCCTTCTACATTCTGCTGGTCCTCCAATTTTTGCCATTTATCGGCATGATGATAACACAAATTTTTCAGGACATGATCTACTATAAGCTTTAGTCTGGCGTCGATCCCTACACCTCTTTTATTTCCATATGTAGCGAAGGTCTTGTTTTCACGTATGAGTCAATAGTAGAAAGTTAGATAACCTGGCTGGCTTAGCCTATGTTGCCTTCTAGGTAAATTTATAGAAACTACTACTAAAATACATAAAATTCTCAACAGACAACGCTGTTTCCATTTCGTTGAATGTTTTATTTACATTCTTAGAAACTGCTCCATACAGATATGATAGCTATTACGCTAGTGTTTCCGAAAGATTGAAGAAAATTAAGAAATCTTCAAATAATAAAAATATTAAGCGATTAGTCTCGTCGAACTACAAAAGCTTAAAAGGCGCTGTAACCTGATGTCAACATCTTGTAATTCTTCTCCCGCCAAATGTTATTTTCTACAACATTTATGTATAACTACTGTGATTTAATGCCTTTTAATATCTTCAAATTTTGATTGCATCTCTTAATTTATTATTATTAATTTGTATCGTGCGTGCGTGTTGTTATTAGTAAAACAACAAAAAACATTATAAGGATATCGCAAATCATCACATTTTCCGAATGCGTGTAAACAAATATGCCCGCATCCTTAAATCAAACATATTTGCATACTCACATATGTATGCCTACACAATTTAACCCGACTCACATCTGCATGCATATTAGCAGAGGTCACACAACTCTCCTGTCTATTCAAATGCCAAAGTCAATAAATTTAAGTTAAGCGAATGTGTTTTCCAATCTAGCCTTTGGTCAACCCATTAGTGACCTTCGTAGGGTCTTTCGCCATCTATTTACCACCATTGCTAACAGCTGTCTAAGTTTTATTTTATTTATGGTGTTCAACCCACCACAGACTGAATATATTTAATCATACATATATGTATGTATGCACATTTATCACTGCCCTGCAGGGAAAGCTACTAAATAGTTGTGAACTCACATAAACATTCTCATTTTCAATCTTAAACAACAACAACTTTGAACAATTCCTTTTTCTACTCTCAATTTTATATGATTTTAAAATGTTGGCAAACTTCAAAAAAAAAAAATCATGGCCGACGAATTAGGAGAATGGTTTTACCTTACTATATTTTTATCATGGTAGCAAAGTATTACATTTACATATGTTGTGAAATACTAGATTGCTACCAGTTTAAGTTTTAGCGTAACTATTTCACTTTCAATCCCTTTTCAATGTTAGCGACTGGCGGTGTTCTACAAGATATGAATTGTTCGCTACCAGTAGAAATACTACATATTTAGTAGCATCATACCAGTTGACAGGATAGTGTGCCGATTGATGCCCCGTGAAAGTATGGCTTCCCCTTTGAATACCAGTTTATGAACTAGAATCTATACCAACTAATTTACTACATGAAACTAGTTTAATTAAACTAGTTCATAACGAACTGGTATGACTTCCATCCTTAAAAAATGGTTCACGAACTCGAATTTGTGCATACTATTTAGTTGTTCAGTTTTTCACTGCAGGGTGTTGCTTGTTATTATTTCAATATATTGCTTGTTTTGTTGATGTTTTCAGATTTATATGTATTCAACGATGCGTACGTGCCAACTAGTAACAACAACAAATTAAATTGCCACATATTTATTAGCATTGCCACCACGAAGCTGGCGGTAAACACTTTAGTTAGAGATTATCTCGGTTTACTCCTAGCAAATGTGGCTGTTGACGCCACCATTGTTATTGATGCCTTGCAATTAATTGCTCTTGTTGGCTATTTTGCTTTTTCTATTCTTTTTGAATTCAGTTGCCTTCATAACTAGTTGTTGAAACGCTATTTTTATATTTATTTAGTTGCACATCACTATCCCGAATCACGCTACATTTTTTTAAATATTTTTCATCCTTTTTGTGGGAAGTTCTGTATACTTAAATTTATATGTGCATACATTGGCACCGCCGTAGCAGCTGCAGCAAAATATAAATCGTTCAGTGACAAATGTTTTACGTTTTGAGTATTTGTGAAACAATGCATATTGGCTGCCATGGAGTAGACAATAAAATAAATATCAGTGAGCAGTTCAATCACTATAATTTAATTGGCAAATTTCTGTTGCTTTTCGGGGAAGTGATAAAATATTTTAAAAACAATTAGTTTGGGTTTTTTTTTGTAGTTTTTCTATCAGAACCTCAAGTAGCATACTGGTGTATAACTTGGTGTAAATTTATGAATTTTGGTACACTTAATCAAATTTATACCAAAATTCGTAAAATTACACCAAATCGTACACCATTGTGCTACCTGAGATGATTATTTTAATACCTACTTAAAAAAATACTTGTTTTATTAAATTTCGTTATAACTTTCATTTAGTAAAAAAAAAAACTCGGAAGCACTATACTGAAAAATATCGTAAACGGCCACAATAATAATGTCTATCTGGGCTGATTTCTACATTACAACCGATAGCCATTGTGACTACGGCTTTTTTGTATGAATTATAATTTACAAAACTTAAATCGATGTTTACACAAATGCCTTATTGTCGCATTCCTTGCAGGCCGCATGCAGGCAAATAATAAAACTCAACTCAAATATTTCTGGAACAGTTATGAAGCTAAAGTCGCATTTGACTAACCTTTGAGACCTTTCTGTTTATTCACTGAGGTCGAGGTTACTGTACTCTTTAATCAAATGACGTGCAGTGTTTATCATTAATATACGGCACCCAAATATTGACAAGTTTCTACAATTAATTTTTGTACTCTTTAATCTTAATATTTTTTTTTTTTTTTATAAAGATATAGTCTGTGACAAAATCCAAAAAATTTCACAATTTCTAATCAGGATTTTTTTTTAGAAAGCTTTTGAACATGCAGTTACAGAGCCCATTTATATAAACTAGGCGTGCCAGTTACTCTCGAAATACGACCGCTTTTTTAGTTTTTTTAAGAGCCTTGTAGAGGTTTTCTGGCTTGGCCCGTCGTTTAAAAATCCGATGCCTCAACAAACTTCGGTAACTCAACTACTATCGATAAATTTTGATAGCTGTCCTTTACGAGGTATCGGGAAATTTCGATAACCCAAAATTGTATAAATCGAGAACTCGATCAGCTCGATAACTCAAGTAATTTTATTATTTTTATTATTATCGACTAACTTCAATAACTCCTTACATTCTGGTAACACGATAAAATTCAATAAGCAGTGATAATTTGATTATATTGACTTATATAACCTTGAATATCGATAAGTCGATATGTTTTGAAAATTTGAAAAACTTCGATTCGATAAAACGACAAATTTCAGTAACTCAATAGATATCGAAAACTCAATAAGTGGAAGGAACTGTATGTATTGCGATAACTCAACAAATTTCGTTAAAAGTAAAAATAATGGTATGTAATTCATTAAATATCGATAACTGGATAAATTTCATTAACTTCACATATTTCGATAAACCCATAAATTTGTATATCCTAGCTATAAATTTCGACAACCAAGTTTCTGTAGGTATTAAAAAAAAAAATCAAATATTCATGAAGCAAAACAGGCATTTTATGCAGTACATTATATGTATAGGTACTCCTTTGTAAATACATAGACTTATATGTATTTACATGAATACAAAGAGCATTAATCTCCTTAGCAATCTGCAAATTTCGCTACTTTGCTTCTTGAACAGACGTAACTTTGGTTCGAGTAATTTAAAGCTAACTTTCGTTTCACTTGATTTAAAATCCCCTTTAAAATTGAAGCAGAAGAAAAAAAAGCTTGTAAAATAAACTGCTAACATTAAACAGCTTTGCAGCGTTTCGCTTTCTTTTTTAAGCAATCAAGATACCGCTGCTACTATAAGAGCCAGCAATATTTCTTAACGCTACTTCGTTCGCTCTTCTTCACTGCCGTTGCAGTGCGATGATACTGCGTGCTTGCGGTTTACTTCGAAGCATTGACCGCAACCAGTGCTGCCAACTTGGCTCAAACTCGTGCCATTTTTTAAATCAATTAATTTTTCAATTTGGCACTTAGCGCCAAAATGGCACTTTTCAAAAATAGTATATTTCAATAATTTTTTGTGAAATCCTTTGCGTGTATTTCTTTTTCTCAACTAAAATTTTCTAATTTCTAAAGATTATTCAACTTGTTTATATTATTTGGCATTGCATTTTTTTTTTTAGAAATGTGGTTCTTATTTTATTGCTAAATGGGGTGGCACCATTTGTGGCACTTTTATTTTTCTATTTGGCACATTTTGACACTTTTTTATCGTCAATATGCCACCGCATAGCTAAGCATAGTTGGCAGCCCTGACCGCAACGCTGACAGCTTGAATACCAAATTTATGTTAGCAATTGCTTGAAATTGAATTGAACATCTTAACATTGGTGGCTATCAGTTTTGCGTGCGCGCTATAAACAAAGTGACTGTCGATTTGAGCAAGGCGTGGTATGGGGTCCTTTACGAAAATTCAGCCAAGCAACACAATCGTATTGATTTAGTGCTCCACGATTTATGTATAAGAAGTTTAGGTGAGTACAGTGGCTAAGGAATGAAATTAGGTTGACTGTTTTTAGTATTTGAATGTACATACATATATATCAATGTTTTCAATGGGCATTGAGTGGAAATCGCAGAGGAGTTGTTAAGTTCAGTCAGATGGCTTTTTGATTTATTACAATAATATTACTAAGGTGAGAAAAATGTATAACAATTTGCCTTACTGCTCTATAAAATATATACTTGCATAGATATGGTTAGTTCATAGTCTTTCTTAAGTACTTAAGCCGAATTTCTTTTAANTCAATGGGCATTGAGTGGAAATCGCAGAGGAGTTGTTAAGTTCAGTCAGATGGCTTTTTGATTTATTACAATAATATTACTAAGGTGAGAAAAATGTATAACAATTTGCCTTACTGCTCTATAAAACATGTACTTGCATAGATATGGTTAGTTCATAGTCTTTCTTAAGTACTTAAGCCGAATTTCTTTTAGCTTAAGCAAAAAAATGTACAATTACTATTCTCAAACGAACCTTCTGTCAATACTGTCTTTTGCTTGTTTCATTTTAAGCTTCTATAAGCTGGCGGACTCGGAAAAAAAACACAGAATCAAGGCTTTTGAAACCATTTTAGATTTATTTAATTTAACGGAAACGAATTAAGTTAATATAAATAAATGTGGCCACTCCTTTCAAAATATTTTGGTGGTTTGGTAAAATACGTCCAAATAATATTTCAATTCAAAGTAAATAACCAAATTATATTTGACCCTCTTTAAACATATTTTGTAAGAAAAAGAGCTATCTTAACATCTTTCGTTTGCCAGTCGTATTAAAAAGTTTCATTTAACATCTCATTAAATTGAAATATAAGTTTAAAACTGGTGCAGCTCTCTTGAAAAACATTTTTTAAATAAAGCTGACTCCCACCTCTCTCTCCAATATATTTCAAAAAAAAAATAAAAAATGTGCATGCACATCTATTGGACTGATTTTGAACTACCAAATAGCTGGCAACCCTCTTAAAAGGTGTGTTCGAAATATTGCTTACTTACACTCTCTCTCGTTTGATGCTCCAATTAAAATATTGTCAATAAAATTTATACTGAATTTTTAAACAGGTGGCAACTCTCTTCAAAAATATAAATAGATAAATAAAGCCTTAACCGCTTCGATTCACATATAGCCATGTATTAAAAGGTCTCCATTAACTTGCTATGTATGTAGTTATATAAATTTATTTTGTCAATGTATTACGCCTTATTAACATTATTAATAACAATCTTAAAATAACTGATTTCATTTGGAGCATTAATTAATTTAAATTATTTAAATTAAATTTAATTATTATTATTATTTTTTTTTTGAGTTGTGCCTCTTTTGGAGAATGCGTGTGTTATGTAGGTATATGCCTTTAAGGCCTTTCAAAACAGCCGTATGCAGTTAGAAATACCATCATATTCGCTTCATAATAACAAGTAATTCAAAGCAGAAATAAACATTACGAATTGCTATCGAATGGAACATTGCTCAGCGCGTGCCACATAAGTACAGGATTATGCTAGCGAACAATAAAATCTATTGAATGGCGTAATAATAAAATGTCCAAAAGCGCCGAATGCACGCTTATATTGTGTTCTTTCACAGGTACACACATACATATGTATGTATGTGCTTATAGATTCTTATGCCACATACAATCAAAAGCTTTGTACATAAATATACATACATATATTTATTTTTAAGTAGATGCCTAAAAATAGTCAGGGTTTTC
>NW_016167159.1:0-22180 GCF_001687245.7 Rhagoletis zephyria | reverse complement strand
CATTTTTTTAAATTTTTTTGTCGACATTTTGAACACATTTTATTCATTGATAGACTGGAACCAGACGCTTAGAGGTGCATACTTTACATTACCTTTCGGTAAGAGTATGAATGTTCGATACCTGTTCTGAACAACATAAAGAAAAATCCGAATAACACTGTTGAAATTAGTCTAGCACAACCAGTAAGTACGCCAGGATGAAAATAACAGAGAGANAAAATTTTCCTAACCAGTCGCCCTCTCTTAACTTCTACAGTAGAAGCGTGGCCAGAATTCTATTTTTTGTTTTGTTTAACTAAAACCAACCACTGACAGTAGCCTGCTTGGCCTTGGACCTTGAAGCCATTATCCTTATTAATTCTTACGGAAAATTTAAGGTTTGCAAGTAAATGAAAGCCTGCAGAGAAAACTTACTTCCTGATCGTCAACTGCAAATGAGGTACCTATAGACTTTTAAATGTATTTTAAGTCCCAAAACGTAAAAAAGGGTTGCTAATGCTAATTAACCAAGAAATAATAATTATTTTGACTAACAACAACAAAAGAGCCACAAAAAGCTGAGCATTGAAACTAAAACGGTACTGAATGAATAAAAAATTAAAATTTCGTTGATGCTGACATGCAATCTACTAATTTCAGACTGCAGAAGTAACCGAACTAAGTACATATGCAAACTCACACAGGCAATATCAATACGCCGAAAGCCTGTAAGTATGTATATTGAATTTCTATAGTTATTCGCTAATACCCACAATTGAAAAAGCAGAAGAAGAAAAGCAAAAGCGTCAGCATACAAAATGAGCAACACTCATTACGACCACGCCCACTTGAAAGGCCACTTCACTTCATGGCACAGCACTAACAAACTATACGGTGGTTAACATAAGAACACCGACCGCACCGCTTTGCAATCAGCGCAGCCAACTGAAATGCAGCAAGCAAACCGCAAAAGAAGCAATGCTGATAGTAATTGTTGCAACAGCTAGCTATGTAGGTAGCAGCAACAAATCCCTTCACATAGCAACATTTGTGTTCTTTTTTCATTTTTGTGTGTCTTTGTTTTTATATTTCTTGGCTTGCATTTGTTGCAGCGACAAGGTGTATGATGGTAGCGCTGTAAGTCATCAACGCTGAGTAATCACTTTCGGTCTCAGGTTGCACCTTTTAGAATAATTAAAAATGCAAGGCAAGCAAATCAAAAGCGCAACAAGCTGTGTGGTACGAAACAGTAGCAGCGACAGCGAAAGCAAGCGGAGCAACAGCAGCAATACAATAATAAGCAGCAAAAATAGCAAGGCATTTACTACACTGTATGTATGTATGTATGTAAATAGTAAACTGCAAGAAATGCAAAAAGTAGAACGGGCGAGATTTGTGACGGGAAAAGTCAAGTGCGGAAAAAAGACTGTAAAAGTGCAGTCAAACAGTTGAAGAAAATTCCAAGCCGCAACGGAAATAAGTATAACAAACATTACGTAAGGATATAACGAGACGAAAATTGCAACGCAACGAAGCCAGAAATTTGCCACCTCTTTTTAAACTATGTACAAGTTTGTGTGCCTTTAAATTTTTTCCTTTTTATTCTTCCCTTCTTTTTCTCTCTTTATTTTTTCTTTTTGCGCCAGCTCAAAATTTGTATCCTTCTTGTTGGCAATTTGATTTTGGCGCGTAGTATGTATAAGACTATAAGTATTAGAGGGTTGTACGGATTCATTCAAACTTCTAGCCAAACAGAAAAAACATTCCTTGATGCTAGGAAAAAGGTATATTATTCTAGGGAAATATTACCTTGAAATGGCTCCAATGACATGACTTACTGGCACTTTCATCCCCCGTGAAAGGAATAAGTATGTCCTTTTGTTTGGGGCGCACAAACAGTGGCAATGACCGACAGAGCAAAGCGCCGGAGTCGAAGGATGCAAGGTTCGAGTCCCATAGCAGGATTTTTTTTTTTTTGTTTTTAGTTTTTGTTAATTTTTTTTATTGTGATTTTTTAAATTGTATTTAAAAAAAAAAAATCTAATTTATTTTTTATGGTATTTGAATATTTAGGTTTTTCCATAAATGAAATTAATTTTACAATTTGTAAATTATATTTAAATTGAAATAATTGACTTACCTTACTCTAACCACCTCCAACCGGACTCGAACCAGCGACCTCAGAACCAGAAGTATTAGTCTTCACGCAACGCCACAGCCGACATTTGCCAGGAGAGCAATTAACTTCATCTTAACAGCACTGACAAAATTCAAAATTATTTAAAATTAATTAATTAAATTTACTTATTCGAATAGTGACGCACTACTTTTAGCAAGAACCTGAATTATGGAAAGACTTCTAAAATTGAGTAAATTTTTCCTAATGCTAAGGAAAAAGTAGTAGCTCTAAAAAAGAATACTGTTTTCTTGTTTTTTTTTCTGAGTGTGGATTTGAATATTCTACTCACTCCGTTTTTGAGTTTTGTGAGGGGACACCTTGTTTATCCGTCTTGCCTGTGCTGGGGCCAGTTGGCAGGTGGATTAGCAAGACTGCACAAAATTAAAGTAGATTGTCTCTTTGAAGATAACAACAACCGATTTGCACACGCTTAAAATTAGTATTTTATGCTTTGTTTTGTGAGTTATTCATTAAAAGCAGATCATAACATTTTGAGTAAAATTAAAAAAAAAAGTAAAGAAGTAAAAATTCATTGAAGTTGATAGAAATTAACAACACTGACTTAAACGCCCCTAACACTTAATTCCTGCATTTAAATTTGTATGTTTATGCATATACATATGGAATATTTGCATATGAACGTTAGGTTGGTCCTTAAATATCAAATGAACTCCCTCAATCATCACAAATAGCACTTATAAATTTTGGTCCCGATTGGAGACTGTAAAGCGTATCGCACTACTAGGGGCAAAGTTCAGATTTCTCTACAGAGACTCAAAAATTTAAATTAATTATTTTTTCATTTAATACCCCAAATCGATACCACCTCAATCGGTAATTCCACGGTCACAAATATAACATATTAGTCTTGGTCCTGATTGGAGCCGGCGTGAGGCGTGTCGCAAAGAGGTCAAATGCCAGATGCCTCTATGGAGACTCAAAATACAAAACTTGATACAACTAAAGTGTGATATCTTCAACTGTAGTAAATAGTATCGGTTTGGGTATTAGGTGAAAAAAATTAATTTTAATCTTTTCAGTCTTTATAGAGGAATCTGAACTTTGCTCCCTGTGCGACACGCTTTAACCGTCTTCAATCGGGACCAAAATTTATATGTATGTATTCATGAAAATATCGCCTATAATAACATCGACGGCCTAGGAAATCTGATGTAAAAATTTGCTTTCTTCATTTAAGGACCACCGTAATGTACATAAACAATAAAATATCCCCAAAACACGTTACAGATTAAATATGCAAAGAAAAAAATGTCTAATCTTTTCAATTTAATGCCATAAGCAGACGAGCGGAGAAAAGCTCCACAAAAAAGGATTAAAACTGGAAAATAAAAATAAAACAGAAAAGGGCATTACATGATTCCACACTAAATAGACCAATTTTTAGAATAACAGAACACATCGAAAGTAAGTACATAAGTATGTATGAATATGTACCCAGTGGGAAAGTGTAATGTATAGTAATCGAAAAAATAATTAGTTAAACCCTTTTCACATTCGAAAATACATTTTTTCCCCAGGGCGATGTCCTAAAAGAAGTGGGGCATTCAATTTTGCATTACCTAGTATTGAGAAATGAATGTGTTTTTTAATATGAAATTTATGGAACTTTTTGGATACACTAGAATGCTGATTACATAGTTAGCGGTAATATTATCGAAAACTCATATGATATACATTATATTATTTATCACGCATGTAATGCATTACTACTTTTCCGACTGGGTATATGTACGAATATATCTGTGGACATTTGAAAGAACAACTTAATCATTCACGGATCAACAAAAAAGAATATGTCTACAAAACAAATTTTAGCGCCTATGACAAAAATGTTGTAATTTGACAGAATTAAGTATTCCGAAACGTCAAACTATAAAGCATCATAGAATTTTAATTTTTAGTATGCATCTTGAAACTAATGATATAAGTACGTAAAAGAAGCTAAAGTGCAAGCGAAAAGTTCATAAGAAAAATTCCTATGCATACAATAGCATAAGAGCATCAATTTAAAGGCAGTCAAGTGCGCTAAATATGTTTATATATAAATATTTATGTCTGTATGCAAACTGCTGATGCACAATGGGCCAACAGGCGGAAAAGTAGACAAAATTGTTGCTTGACTATTTAAACGTCAAAAATTCATAAATAAAATATTTTTATGGTATAGGTTATTATCGAAGTATCCAAATCCATGGTAAATTAGGTGTCCAAAAATTATAAAAATTGTGAAAAGGCACGTATTTTGAATGTTTTGAAGTGTTAACAGCCATAAACTTAACAACAACGCAACGGATTTATTCTATTTTCTCCCATTCTGCTTGGTATTTTCATGATCATGATCATTTTAATTATTTAATTTATATTTTTCAAAGAAATAAAAAATACAATTTTAATTGAAAAATTTTTAATTTTGAAATTCATTCATATAACTGAAATTGATGAATGGATTTTAAAAATTCTTTCAAAACTTTACCTGCAAATTTCCACAATTTCCTTATTTAGGGTCAACTACGCGGAGGTTGCAGGAATAAAGACCCCAATTTTTTAAATATTTTTTTGTTTGTACTATTTTTTATTTTATTTTTTTTTAATAATTTAATTAACGGAAGCATATTCCCAACAACTTGAAAGCAAAACAAAACACCTTTCATTAATTCCAGGGTAATCGTAGCCATCGGAAATGGAATTATTTTATTTATCTAATTTTTTTAATGTTTTTATTTTTTATTATTTTTCAATTGTTATTTAAATTTATTAAGACCTAAATGCACATCTCGAGGCCAAGTAATTTCTTTTGACAAACCACCGTTTAGTCCAACGAACATCCCATATTTCATAATTTTTCGTAAAGGTGGCAACCCTTTTCTTCTTCATATCTGATGTCATTAACATCATTAAAAATGCCACTCAAAAAAGTAAAAGCTTATTGCATATCTGGAAACCACATTCTTTCGCTTGGGACCTCATTTTGAGTCCAGCGAAAGGTTAAGACCTTATAATTTTTAAAAATTTGGCTACCGTATACAAAAAAACAATTCAACACTGAACATCATGAGGCCAAGCCCTTTCATTTGACATCTCAGGTTTGGTAATTCAACGAACGGATCTTATCATTTCACAAGCAAGCAAGACAAGAATTTCTAAGTGCTAAAGATAATCCTCATATCGATACAGATTATATTAAACAAAATCAAAATCCGTTTAGTAATTTTCGAGATAAGCGTCGTCAAAAGTCGCGACTTGGCTTTAAACTGTGTAGTGAAGGCTATGCCCTTTCATTTGGTATGTCATTTTGTTATCCAACAAACGGTGAATATCGCATAATTTTTAAACAGTTGGCAACCCTACTCGAATAATAATTGCACATCTAGAGGCTAAGCCTGAAAATACTTTGACAGTGACGGTGCAGAACTGATACCTTCGCTAATGACGATTGAATATAGTAATCTGGCTTATCTAGAGGCCAATCTGTTTCATTCGACCCATTGTTTTTTGTAATCCAACGACCGGTGCGGATCTAATAATTTGTTAGACAGGTGGCAATCCTATAGAAATTTTAAATACCGAACGTCACTCTCCTGCCGATACAGAATATCTGAGAGAAGATCTCGTGCAAATCCATTTAGTAGTTTTCGAGATTCTCCTTTATACTACATATCTATGTACATTGATATGACCATAAAGGAAGGTTACTCATACGCCGTGTATCGTACATGTTCATAGACGAACACACGTTTTCATGAAAATTCAACAATTAATTACAAAAAGTGCAAAATATCCGCCGAATTTTATTAATGTAGATATCTTTGGTTGTATTTGGCTATATTTTTTTTAATATTTTTTTTTGTAGCATACTCCAAGATATCTAGATTAAATACGTTTTTATTTTAAGTTTTTAAATAACATTGGTTTTTGGTCACTTTTTTCAGTCTTCTGGCCCATTGTGTGATGTGGCAAATTTCTAAGTGCATACATATGTACCGACGTGGCTAACCACAACAAAATGCCCTGGTTATTTTGGAGTCTGCATGCAATGACCATCACGAACAAATGCATTTTTCAAATATTTATGTGCGTGCATATGTATGCGTGCATGCATGTATACATACATAAATATATGCTACTGATGTAACATTCTGTAGCTATGTGCCTTTTCTTCGGATATCTACTGCAGTTGATGTCTATTGTGGCAATGCAGAGAAATTGCACTTGCAACAACCACCAGCACGCACCACAAATGCGGTAAAAACATTGTTGCAAGGTGTGCAAAGTATGTTAATGCGTGCATATATAACTATATTGACCAGGCTTTAGCTGTTCATTTCTTGCAGAAATCTTTTACTTATTTTGTGGTAAATGCTGAAAAAATTGCATCATCATGCATATAAACATACATTTAAATATATTTGGTTATATATAAATATGCAAGTGTAAATAAGGGCAATTCCACACACCGTGTTGACAATTTAAACAATGCTATTTAAATTTTAGTAACTTATTTAAGTTGTCTTTAAATTAGTGTCATACATAAACTTATAAGTAATCCGGCAAAGTAAATCGTTATAAGGAAATCTTCATTTTTTTCTGAGTCCCCGAAAGTTGCGACATAACCTATTAAATGCAGCTACTTTGGTACTTTTGACGCATTCTGAACAATGAACGACGACGCATCCATCAGGATTATGGGCACTCGCAGCAACTCGGCCGATATAACAATAGTAAGCCTCTGATAAACAGCATAATGTGGCGAGCGAGCGCTGCTGACGTTAGCAGTAGACCATCTGCTCATAATCATCTCGATCAATAAACCTGCTGATTTTGCTTCCGTAGAACACCGATCTAAGGTCAACTTTAGCAAAGCTGATTCCAACTTCTTCGCAGAAGTTTCCCTTCCCGCACCAATCGACGTTCATGTACGCGATCGTATGTTCCGCAAGGCTCATCTATGCTGGATAGTCGTCTCTAAATCCATTGAAACCGATAGAATATGCCTGCTGATGTTGGAGAAATTGTATCCTACGGTAGTGGATTATCCCACCAAAGTCCTCAGTCTGTACACCATCGTTCCAGATATATGAAAAGCAGGGAAAGTTCTGCCGACTGTCTATGCTCTAACGAAGATCAGGATTTTACTTCATAGAAATCTGACTGAGATATACCGTTTTACTATATGTTCACCTAGCACAGTGCGTCTCGAACAATCACATACGTCCACATGCCGTAAGTTACAAGAAGGATGAATAAAAAGCTACTTTCACCTACTCAAATTGACGGTAATTTTCTAAGCGGAAAAGATTTTTTCAGATTGGAGCAAAGTTCGTTACTCCACCCTGAAAAGGGTATCGCTAATTTTTTCACATTCGCGATTCGTTGATATCCTTGAGCGAGGAGTTCATCCAAATTAAATAAACTAATATACTTATTTTCATCATATGCAACAATGTTAGTTACTAAAATATTAATTTACCCTAAGGATAAGTTTATAGCCCTGAATACCTAAGATACTATATATCAGCTTCCCTCACAATTGTTAACAGTGCCTAATGCTGCGGGGTTTGACTCCACTGTTTGACTTCTGGCTGTTTAAAAATATAATTATAAAGCTCACTCTAAAACCTTTTCAATATTTAACCTGGCTGCTCGGCCGCAAAAAATGTAGATCATCTGACCATAACAATAGAAAGGCTTGTGTAGGATATAAAAAACCCACGCATCTGCTCTGTCTTGGATCCTTAACGCATCTGTGGACAAATTTATATATTTCAGGTCATAGGAAAGAAATCCATTTGCACAGACCTCTTGTTGTTAAATAGTAGAAACACAAAATTTGCATATGCTAAGTTTGAAAGTACTAGTATTTAGTATTTATCTACCTAACCTAGGATTTTTCGATAGGCTGTAGGTCGATAGGTGTAGGAATTATAATGCAGTTTTAATCATCAAAATTGCATTATTTCCGCTTTACAGTCCCATCTACATATTTTCCATATTAATGAGCTTTTAGAGCGATTTTAATTTTTTTACCGTGTTAAAGTGCCAGTACCAAGCTACCTTAGTGGTAATATTAATCATAACGTGCTTTCACGTTACCTAACATTTTTTAGAATATCTACAAGACGGCATGTTTACGTTCAGACTTCCCGGGAATGCAACTTGAAATTCCGTACGCAATTCTTTTGCTGTTAATTTTTAATTCTAACTTATTAAAAATGTATGTGAGTATCTTAAATTACTTCAAAACTTTATGAAAACAAAAATAAAATGAAGCAAAATGTAACAAAATAAAACCAACAATTTGATGTAATTATAAAAAAGCACCACAAAATTTTAGATTTTTTTCAACTATTCCAGCTGGATGGCACGTGAGCAGCACAGCACCTTTAAAACCCAGTTCATCGAGTTAAAAGCAGTTCGTTTGAGCAAAATGCATTTAATGAAGCCGAATTTTGCACACTGCAGTTAATTTCCTTTCCACTACTATGTCGGCGAACGAACGGTGTGCGTATGTGAGATTGTTTGATGTTGGCATACGCTCAAAAGTTATGCAAAGTTTGCACATAGCACACATACTCACTCGTTTGCTGCCATTTTCACTAGCAGTGATTTTTTTTTTCTTATTTTTGCATGGAGAAGTGTCGTTAAGAGTTTTTGTTGAAAGGGCAACACACAGCCAGCGCTTTGCGAGCAGCAGGTATAAAGCAATGAAGAGCAAGAAAAATAACTAAAAGTCTAAAAAGTGGCAAATATTTACACACACACACATACATGTATACACGCATATCAGCAAATTGGTTAGAGGTACAAAGGATTGAGCAAAACTGGCAGGTGTCACTGTCAACAATGACATGTTGAAGAAGCTTGCGATGAGAGCGCGATGAAGAAAGAGTAAGCAACATGTATGTAGATGCACTTGCCATTCGAATATACGTACAGTTGTCCACAAAATAATTGGAGTGCGATATTTTGACCTGTTTTGGCTATTTGTCTTTTGTTTATTTAATGTTTATTATTTTTTTATAAAAGCCTAGCTGGCTATACAACAAACACCATATAAATTCAGATTTTAAACTTTGTATAAAAATTATAAAAATTTTGCAATTTTTCACCCAAATTTCCAACTTTTTAATCAGAATCTTTAGAAAAAATTCTGGTATGCAGTTTTGTAGCACATTCAATTCTAGTCTGAAGAAGTGCAAGTTTCAAGCGGCTAAAAAATTCCGTTGATTTTTGGCAATTTTTTTGCTGGCAGTGTCCTCCATATAAAAGAAATTTGTCGACATACTTTGTATGGAAAAAACGTGAAACACCTTTAACCAAAAAAATTCTCAAAAATCAACGGAATTTTTTAGCCGCTTGAAACTTGCACTTCTAGCCTGATGCTGATCAGGCTTCCACATCAGCTGATTAGATAGTTTGTGTGGACATCATCAGTTAAATAATTCTGTAATTTGTTGTAAGATTTTTAAATTTTTTCCTTAATTTTGGTCAAATCTCAATGCCAGAGCGTATTTGTTTTTAATATTAAGAAATAGGCCTAAAATGCAGCAAATCGGGTAGAGAGGGGTCGGACAAAATAATAGGCTCAATAAGGAAGGATGGAAAACTCTACCCGTTGCAAGGCAGTTATATAAATTAAGCTGCATTTAGAATGTAGAGTCACGGAAACTGGAGTAGGTTTAATAGGCAATGGCTACCCTACCGAAATACAGACAGCGTTTTTTGCCGAAAAGGCAGCAAGTAGAGTCGTAAATAGAAAAACGTTTGGCTAAACGCACAGGCTACTGTTAGCCCAATTGAACCACTAGTTTGTTCAAAAAAGAGGAAGAGATGGACAAACGACAACTAATGGTGGCGCTGGTCGACAGCAACCATCCAAATGGACAGATGAAAGCAGAACTGCGGAAGCATGCTACTAAATCCAATATTTGCATTTGCGGCGGGTGAAACTGGCAAATCCATGGCTCCGTTTGTTAGAACGCAGTGATTTAGGGGTATCAGGACCGTCAAAAGCAACGATAACTTCACACTAAAATTGGCGGAGGCAATCGTGCCGAAGTCGGAAGAATTCCTAGATGGCGTCAGGCAACATTACCTAGATATAGCCTCTAAATACCGGTAGCCCCACAGCACATTCCAAAGTGAGTCGTTCAGGAAAGCAAATACTAACGGTTAGGATCTGATCCTCCAAATTAAAACAAAGGTCAGCGGACAAGCTATACTGCGATTGGGATAGTACTATTTACTTGCGCCTCAAAATACGTCACGGGAAGGGTGGTAACCGAAACAATTTGGAGGTTGGGTAATTAGAAAAAGAGCTTCGGTTTGGAATATTAACCAAGGTTATGCTTACTCTCCAGCTGAACTTCTCCTCACTTTATAGAAGAGTGGTTACGGGGTGACCCTAATCTATTAGCATTGGCCTTTCGGTTGATGGGCTACAGTCATCGAATAAACAAACATATTAATGCACAAATTTTTTCTCATTAGACTCATTGTGAGCCTTCCTACATACATATACATTAGGATGGTCCTTAAACTGTCGGCATCTAAATTTTCTATGGAGATGCTCTTTATTTTATTCAAAGTACAGAATAAATACATCCACGACAAATTTTAAATCTTTAACAAATTTTTAGGGGTCGCACTAAAAGTTTGAAAAACATTTTTTTTTTCATAGCAAAAATTCTACAAATTTTTAACTTCAGACTATTGAGACTTATTCTTAAAATTGTTCGTTGATGTCTTTATTCTGTACGTTGGACAAAGCAAACGGGTGCCACGTAATGTTTACATTTTTTTATGACCACCCTAATATACATAAATTATACTGTTTTGTTTGAATGTTTTTTTTTTGTTTTTCTATGTATGTTAACGCATAATCTTGGACCACGTCAACCGATTTCCATAATTCTTTTTCTATCGGCATGGTAGTGTCTCACAGGTGTTGCCATACTAATTAAATTTAGATCCGAACATTTCATCAAGTCGGTTGTGCGTTTGCTTAAATATTACTTGTTATTCATAAGCTCCATTATGTTTTTAGTAAATTTTCAAAAATTCACTTGATGTCGACTATCCCAGATGATTAATCGACTTCAAGAACTGAAAGCCTTCTCCATCCCTTAGGCGAACTAGTAAGCATTAACATCAGGTTATGCCTTTCATGGCGATTTTTTCAGTGCACACCGTGGTTTAAACTATGTTTAAATGCCCGATCTGGCTGATTTAAACTAAGATCAGCCAATCAAATGTCAGTCAGTTGTTCAATTGAAACTCAGTTTACTTAATCTAAGTTTAAACTGGCACTGAAAAACTGGCCCTTAGTCTTCAAGAATGATATGTGGGCCAGTTTTCCTTTTTACTGCAGGGTAATAAATATGAGAATGCGTGTGCGTGTGTGTGCAACAGGTATGAACGGTGACAACAAAATAAAGTAAAAATTTCTTACGAATTAAGTTAGTGTCACATATGAAGGAAGCATATACTATACATATGTACAAACAAACAAACCTTTATGTGGTTGATACAATAAATAAGGACCAAAGTGCGGTGAGAAGAGGGAAAGATTACTTATTGTAAGCCTTTGGGGGCATTGAGTATTTAAAAGACACAACAGCCGTTGCCATTCGAGCTGGACATATGTTCGCTTATGTATGTGCATGTGTGAGAGCGGACCGGAAATTGCAATGATTGTTGACAAGGTTGACAACAATGGCAACAATGTGAATGGATGGGACCCGGCATCAGCGCCAACAGTGGTGCTGCCAAGAACAGCAGCACTCAGGTGATATTCCAAGAGTGAATTTCGTTATTATACACAATACATTTAAATTTTTTAAACAGTTATGTACTAGGGATGTTAATTTTTCGTCTGTTTTCTTATTGCGAAATTTCAAGGATAAAATTTTAAAATTACATTTTCAATATTTATCAGCCCTTCTGCACCAGAAACTTGAACCTGTTTAAATTCTACAGGATTTCCTCATTAATTTTATACCCATACATCTTTACTAAGCAAATTTCTATGAAATTTTTAAATCATTTTTGAATTACTGACGTCAGAGTGAAAAACTAAAAACGTAATTTTACTATATTAGGCCTAGGGTTTGGCGAATATATGGATATTTGTGTTTGAAATTTACCATCACGCGGTGTTATATGTATAATGAGCTAGAAATTTATAAAAAAAAAAAATATGAATTATTAAATAAAAAAAGAAATATAGCCAATAGGGGACAAGAAAAGGAGTTTATATTATTGCCATCAGTGCAAATTACAAATCCCGAAAATCCCGGGATTACTTGCCAAGAATCCCGGGATTTTCGAGACCTTAAAAAGTCCGGGATCCCGGGATTAACATTCCTAGTATGTACATATGTGCGTTCTTTTGTATGTAGCGGTGTGTACTTTTTTCGGCAATATTCTTCCCGTTTGCTTACAGATATGAAGAATGTCCATGCCAGTGTATGCGAAAAATATTGATAAAGTTAAGAGGAAAATGCGTAGCTGTTATTACATACTTCATGGTTGGCAAGAGCTAACAAATTATATAAACATGCAATTATTGAATAAAACTCCAAGGGGAAAAGAGTTTAGTTGTGTCAACTAAACATTTTTATCTCAACACATGATTTGGTTATATGTAGTTACATTATTTGGTTATAGCTACTAAATGATGTGTTGAGATAAATATGGAATATTGGCTGACTTTTTTCTGAGGGTAGTCTAATACCCAATTTCATTAAAAATCGATAAATTTGTATGAAAGTGTCACTTTATAACGCTCTTTAAACCTATTATATTTTTTATGAAAAAGGCCATAAAGATATAAGTTCGATAAAAAATTGTCGAAGAAATTTGTAGAATTTCCATTATTTACATACTTATATAAATATGTATTTTATGAGTCATCTTAAAGCAAACAAAAACCAAAATCAATAAAACCCAGTCAAGTAAGTGATATCAAGCGTGATACTTCAATAGAACTACAACAAATTTCCCGGCAACGGATAAATACTTAGCGTACGAGTGTACTTCTCTATGCCGCGCGTTGCCAAAACAACCAATTAGTATATTAACCCAGTCAATTACCAGCGCTCACATCACTGTCAATATGTATAACAGAAAGGTCAATTGGCGTAGTGACTTATTTAAAGTAAGGGTGGGTAACTCAGCAAATTTATAGGAATTGACTCAATGACTCCAACTCACTTTAAGGAATCAGCTTATTCAACAAACTCATTTGACTCTTTGTATGTTACACTCATTCGTATCGTAGACTCGTTTTGAGGCATAGATGCGGTATAGCGGCCGTTGAGATAAAACAAAACTTTAAAGTGGGCGTGGTCAGCTCCTTTCTACTGATTTGAAAGGTGTAATTTTTTTTGTGTGCAAATTAATAGGGCGGTGCTAGGGGGAGGGTAAAGGTGGAATTTTCAATATTTTCAAAAGCTTATATTTCGAAACCTATTGTACCGAATTTCAAAATGTGGATATGGTTGGAAAGGCAATTGATTTGATATGCACATCTTTATATATCTTACATACATACATATTTCGAGAAAAACTAAAAAAAAAACGAAATTATAAGAATTTGTGAGATTTGACATAACACCCGCAATACACAATACATGTGGTTGTTGTTGTTGTATTCTTGCCACCACCTTGTATAAATTCGCCTTGTGCAAAAACAAAATGCAAGACTTTGCCATGCTAAACACTGTGGCGAAGCGAGAGAGTTATATGGACAAATATGAGCCACTATGATTCAATTGATTCATGTGAGCCCTACGGCATCAACTGAGTTACTGAGTTACATTTTTATTGGACAGGGAGTCTGAGTTACCGATTCACTTATAGGAATCAACTCAATAACTCAACTCTGAGTTGAGTTACCCACCTCTAATTTAAAGAGCATTTGTTGAAACATTTTGCTTAATGACCTCCTAAGCCGCCTAAACCGAAAGTAAAGTCATATAATAAACTCACCGATTGACAAATAAAAGCCTTTCAACAGCTGAATTCGAGAAGGAATTTATGATTAACAGAACTGACAAAGAGGGGATGAAATTCCCATTGTAGCCCACTAATGTGGCATGCCACATACACGCCCCCAAATGGTGTACGGTGTGTCTACTTTTGCATCGCGGTGTGAGTGTGTGCTGTCACACGTGAAAAGGGTAGTGGGAGGGCATTCCAAATGTGCAGCGAAGCGTCTCAGTTCAAGCACCTGCGTGCGTGGTATACACACAACACACACCGATAAACGAACAGAAATAAAAGCCAAGTAGTAGAAATAAACAATTATACTTGTGCATCGTAGTGGGTTTACATGTCTATAAAACAGTGAGTGCCCACTTGTACATTTTTCTTGATGTCTCGCACTCCGTGTTGCCCTCTTACGCCCCCTCGTTGTGCGCGCTCGCTTCCTCGCTCGCTATTTACGCTTCAAGCCCCACGTAGTACTGCAAGAAATATTTTATTAGCTTCAGCGTCTCGTAAACGTAAAATGCTTTGACGCACTGGCGTAAACACATAAACACACACACACACACACACACACACACAGATTTGCATTCACTAAAGCACTTACATGCGTATATACGTACATATGTATGTACATAAGTGCACGTGTAGCCAGATACATATATCAATCGTATGTAGTTAATTACGACCGGCCAAAGCAATTGAATTGGAAAGCACAGCGACAGACAAGCGAGCTGACCAACCATCCAGCCAACCATCAATTAGCTGCTCTGTTCTGTTCTGCTTCAGTGTACATATGTATGTATGTGTGCGTATATGTGTAGTCACTTAATCGAGGGTAGCCACAGTATTGTGAACTTGAGCACCGTCAATTCGGCGTAACTGATGTCGCAAAGTCGTAACTATGGAATCAGTAGAAATACATACATATGTACATACATACATACATACATGTGTTTCTATTAGCGATGCACAGAACCGAGGAAGGGGAACCGGAACCGGAACCGGAGAAACGGGGTACTTTAGAGAACCGGTCGATCTGGTTCTTGGAATAACCGAAAACCAGTTCTAACGAAATCGTCACTCGATCCCAAAATAAATGACAAACGGTTACAGAAGAACCGAAAGTCGATTCCAAAGAAACCGAAAAACGGTTCCGAAAACCACGAAATTCGATTTCATAAGAGCCGAAAAACGGTTCCAGAAGAACCCAAACCGGATTCCAATAGAAGTGAAAAACGGTTCCGGAAGAAACGAAACTCGATACAGAAGAACCGTAATTCGATTCCGAAGAAACCGAAAAACGGTTCCGAAAGAACCCAAACAGGATTCCAAAACAAATGAAAAATAGTTACAGAAGAACCAAAACTCGATTCCAAAGAAACCGAAAAACGGTTCCCGAAGAACCCAAACTGGATTCTAATAGTAGTGAAAAATTGAGAACCGAGACTCGATTCCAAACGAAGTGTAAAACGATTCCGTAAGAAACGAAACTCAATTCCAAAAGAAGAAAAACATAAATATTTACTAAGGAATGGCCAGCGCCATAGAAATATATAGTTAGCTTTCGTCAAAGAAAATATACGGATATTAAGTGACTTTAAGCTCCTTCCTAATCAACTTAAAGCTGGCTTATAGTTAGATGCATTTCCTGCAAGGTATGTGTGTGTGTGTGTGTGTGTGTGTGTGTGTATTTTTGCTGGTTAGCCGCCGGCCGACTGCTTCCTTTTGTGCCCATCTACAACAGTTGTCAATCGTCTGGTGATAGTGAGGCAATTGCTACTGTGTTGTCGCTGTTCTTATTGTTATTGGCATTGTTGCTGGTCGATGTGCTGTTGCTATATAGTGCTGTTGTTGCTATTGTTGCTGATGAAGATATTGCTGGCGTCGGCTTATTGCTTGAGCAGTCAACTAAAACCGTAAATTCTTGGCCACAGGTAAATGAAAATGGCAATGGCCGGCGTTGACGTTTTCATTTGCCAAACCACTCAGTATGAAAACATTTCAATTGCGGTGAATTCTCTGGTCGTATTTTCGTCGTCTTTGCAATCTGCTTGGTGTAATATCTGTGTCTGTTTCAGTTTCTGTATCGTTAGCTTGATTGCTTTTCAGCTCTCGTTGGCATTCTTCCAATTGCCCTCAAATGATGATGTTGCTTTAAGGAGTTGCATTCAAGCTGAGGGTATGCCTTTTTGCGTTTTATAGTGATTGTGATCAGCTGCAGTTATCTATTCTTTGTTATAACCAACCGCATTTCGGTGCACTCGTGTTTCATTAAAAGTCCGCTGCAATAAGGCAAATAAGTGTTAGAGCGCGGTTACCCACGAACGTATACGCAGGGTACCGTAGAAACATATCAAATTTGCTGTTGATAGGAGGAGCGAGAGAGAAGCAACGTCAAAGTTACGGTTCTACGGTGGCAGGGTTGCATGATTTTATATCCTTATTGATTTAAAATCCGCTATCAGTTAAGAAATATATTTGATTTTTGATTGGGTTTGTTGACCAAATAAAAAATAAAATTTATTTGTGATTTGACAAATCAATTAAATAAGAAATAAAAATTTTTGAATTTTTGAATTCATTTGTAGAGCGAATCAATTTAATTTTTAATTTTTCAACTAAATAATACATTTGTCATGCAACGCAAATAAAATATTCACTTTTGGCACTAATTCGGGATTTGCGAGCCTTCTTGAAGATTTTCGAAATATTCCCTTCAAAATAGTTCCTACTTCAGGATTTTTGGACTATTAGAATTCTTGGACTATTCTGGGGTTTTTGAGACCACTTTGAGAATTTCGAGATCCTCGGGACTAACTGGGGAGTTTCGAAATTTCTTTAGGATTAGGACTACTTCGGGATTTTCGGGCTGTTTCTGGATTTTAGGACCATTTCGGGATTATTGTATAATTTCGGGACTTTCGGGACTCCTTTAGGATTTTCGGGGTCCTCGGAACTAATTCGGGATATGCGAGACTTCTTCGGGATTTTCAAGACTACTTTGGGATTTATGGGATCCTTGGGTCTAACTCGGGATTTTCGAGACTCCTAACATAGGCCCGAGAATCCGAAATGGTCCCCAAGATTTGGAAAATACCGAATAGTCCCGAAAATCAATAAAAATATATTCACAATAAAATCGATAGCAAAGTCGATAACAAAATCGATAAAAACAGCGATAACAAAATCAATAAAAATATTGACTATAAAATCGATACCCAAGTCGATAACAAAATCGATAAAAGTATCGATAATAAAATCGACACCCAAATCGAAAACAAAATCCATAAAAATATCGGTTATTATATCCATAAGTCCCAGGTTGAGTCTCTGTGTCTTTACCTATACCATTTTCTTAACTTTTATCGGTATTCTCATCCTCATCTTTTTCTTAGTATTTATCCTTGTTTTAACCTTTACGTTTATCATTTTCTTCATCTACATATTCCCCTTTCCCTTTGTCGGTCGAACTAAGAGTTCCTGAAGATGACCTCAGATTGAGGTCGAAATATCGATATTAGAAATTAAAGAACTAAAACCTATGTTTTATGTATTCTATTTATTTTTCTATAAAACTGCGATAAATGCATTAACATTTTTTTATCTAAAATTATCTTATCTGATTTGAAATTGTCTTGGATGGCATTGAAAAAATATATATATATTCAGAAAGGATTAAAAGGAAAACACACAACATGGTTCTTTAGATGAGCTTTTGCATATTTTAAGTTATTAAACATAAGTGGTTTTTGTAGTAAAGTTAAATAAGCATTATTTGCGACGATAATACGAAGATTTTCCGGTCAAAAATTTAAGTGTAGGATGATTTTTGACCTAGTTAGAATTTTTAAGGATATTCCCGTTTTATTTTTTAATCCTGCAAAAGAAGATCCCAATTTTAGCTCAAACACATTCGAATGCCTATAACTCTGAAACCCAAGGATTTATTAAAGCCTGTCTTTTACAGATGCATAGATTTGATCGTGCCTGATCATATCACCTAAAAAGTGAAGTTGGTTTTGTGTTATCTAGTCGACAATTGATTCATATTTTAGAAAAAATATGTACGCCAGTCAAATAATCGGCCATATTTATGTAGTTTGTTGCAAACGCAGTTATGTGATTTTATAATGGTAATCCATAAATTTAAAAAAAAAAACGTCCTTTTTTATTTATTATCTGAAATTTTGGATAAACAAGTGCCTAATAACATTAAAAAAAAAAATCGCAGTATGGTAGTTTTTGCAAATTTTATATATAAAAAATTAATATAGCGAGTTTTGAAACAGAAACTTTTACATAGCTAGCTTTTCGCGTTCTCTCTTCCAAGAAGATTGGTCTGCTTCTTTTTTACGACGTCTTCCACCAGGCGCTGAAACTACCACGTTTATAACTTCTTGTAAAAGGTACAAGAAAAGAATTTCGTAGATTAATGCTGATGATCTCACTATGTAGCACATCAGTGTGGTACCAGTGTGTGTAAGCGCACACTCGAGCCTCCCGCCCCTAACTTTCAAAATTTCCTTATATATATATATATAAAATAGTCCCCTGAAATGCCAGCTTAATACGGTCGAGCACCCCCTCCCTGTTACCTCCCGTATTCGTCCATTAACGTAGCGCTTCGTCTTCATCCAATATATAGTAGTTTCGCCTAACGTGAATTTAGCTTTCTCTCTGGCATTACTAATAATTGTTATTTGACTCAAAAACGAACGTCTTATTTGATTACACAGATGCCATATTTTACACCTAATCACGCCACGCATGCGTCATACTGTAAACAAGGCTGTTTAAACAAGTTACTTATTTTCTTTTTGAATTGCATTGCTTAAAAAAAAAAAAAAAAAAAAAACATCCATCTTCGCCGAATACTTTGGCCCTGTATGCAATTAAGCTGCAATCCAATGCAGAAGTACTTGAGAATGTTCGACACGGTTTAAGTAAATTTCATCATTTCAATTGCGATGCTCAGCTGTAGGTAGACACGACTGCGCTAAGTGCCAATAAAAATAAAAAAAGAAAGCATTGCAAATAGTGCGTTAAAACAGGTTTTATTTTGCTACCCTCTTTCCGATTTCCAATTTTAAGTATTTGCTTGCAAGCAGCACAGAAAAATACGTTAAAATTAAATTGCAACACAAGAGCAATGCAGTGTAGTGCTAGTGTAAGTACGCGCACACTCACATACAAACATGCAGTAGCCGGTTAGCGTCTAAGGCTGCCACTCAGCCATAAATACCAGCGACTTACATACAGCGTTGTGGCAAGTCGCTAGGGTTACTTACGTTGCCACTAGCTACTTCTTGTTTCTTGCTCTTTTGCGATTTCATTCATTTACTTAGTTCTTCTTTCTTCCCATTCTTTGTTCATATTAAATACATGTTTTACTTTACTCTTTACTCGTCCAACACCGACATTCCTGTGCCAATTACAAGTCCTGTTTCCTGTTTTCTGCGCTGTATGTACACATGTATGTATGTATGTATGAATGCAACTCACATAGCATATTGATGCTGCCAACTGTTTGCCCTCTCTCCATCTTTCCACTTTCGCTGTATGCTGTTTGCTCTTTTCTCTGTCGTCGGCATCCATCCNGCAACACCGACATTCCTGTGCCAATTACAAGTCCTGTTTCCTGTTTTCTGCGCTGTATGTACACGTATGTATGTATGTATGAATGCAACTCACATAGCATATTGATGCTGCCAACTGTTTGCCCTCTCTCCATCTTTACACTTTCGCTGTATGCTGTTTGCTCTTTTCTCTGTCGTCGGCATCCATCCCCATTCCCATTGCTTTTGCCGTCTTCCAGATTGCTGCTTAATCCTCTTTGCTGTCTGCCGCACTTCACTTAGTTCTTACACGCTCAGAGTCGCTTAGCTTGCTCATGAACGTCTTGCACATTTCTCGTGCGAAATTTTAAATGATTTGTGTTTTTTAATTAGCTACAAAATCCACTTTGGTGTGATGTGAATTTTCATCGTGTTACACCGTCGCCGCTGTAGCCACTTTGAACTGTGCAGCAACGTTTTCAGCTTCATTCTTTGCCAATTTTTATTTCTATTTCTCAATGCACTTTTCTTGCGCTTTATATTTCGTTATTTTTTCATTACCCTTTCCCCACGGTAAACCCTACCTGGCGCAGCCCGCTTCGTCTGTTTGCCTGCCACTTGTCTTGGGCTATGTTTGCACATTTTGCGCCACAGCTCGAGCAGTGCGTNACACGCTCAGAGTCGCTTAGCTTGCTCATGAACGTCTTACACATTTCTCGTGCGAAATTTTAAATGATTTGTGTTTTTTAATTAGCTACAAAATCCACTTTGGTGTGATGTGAATTTTCATCGTGTTACTAGCTAAATCCAATGTTGGTTTAACCCACGCTTGCGCGTCTCATTCCACGTTGCACCTTCGCCGCTGTAGCCACCACTTTGAACTGTGCAGCAACGTTTTCCGCTTCATTCTTTGCCAATTTTTATTTCTATTTCTCAATGCACTTTTCTTGCGCTTTATATTTCGTTATATTTTCATTACCCTTTCCCCACGGTAAACCCTACCTGGCGCAGCCCGCTTCGTCCGTTTGCCTGCCAGTTGTCTTGGGCTATGTTTGCACATTTTGCGCCACAGCTCGAGCAGTGCGTTTGAGCGCTGTGCGGGTATTTATTAAGCTCTAAAGTGTAGCTGCTTTAGCTTCAGTTGTTTTTTTTTGGGGGGGAGGGTCTTTACTTCAGCATGTAGGATTTAAACCGCAAGTCTTCGCAATACCTCATTAAGCAAAAGTACTTTTGCACATATATGTGCATATGTTTGTTTGTTCGTCGCGGCGGTAAAAAGTATGTTGCAATAAAGCAAAGCGTTGCTAATTACTCGTAATCGGATTGTAGCATATGTTAAGAAATTTGTTGTGGTTAAGAAGGATTTCTACTCTACGCTGATTTGAGCACATTTTTTTGTCATGGCAATGAGCTTTGATTGTCATAGATGCGTGGTGGAAGTAAATTAGAAAGTCATTTAGATTAAGAGGAATTTGCGTAGGAAGTTTATCCGGTTTAGGCAAGACACTTTTATTAGAATTCGTTTAAAATTTTTGTATTACCCTCAAGTTCTCGACTTATTGTCAAAAAAAAAAACNCTTATTGGTTTAGGCAAGACACTTTTATTAGAATTCGTTTAAAATTTTTGTATTACCCTCAAGTTCTCGACTTATTCTCAAAAAAAAAAACNACCCATTTAAATAAATAAATAATAAGTTTTGTGAGGGCATTGTAAGTATGTGGAAAATTTTTGAAATAAATCTGAAACCTATAATTTAACTTTCTCTGTATGTATGTATATTTGTATATATGTATGTTTGTTAGGGGCAAATCATGACCAGGGGCAATTTTGACCAATTTGCCCAAGACCTTGACACTTGAAACTTCACAGTTGGCTNTTACCCATTTAAATAAAGAAATAATAAGTTTTGTGAGGGCATTGTAAGTATGTGGAAAATTTTTGAAATAAATCTAAAAACCTATAATTTAACTTTCTCTGTATGTATGTATATTTGTATATATGTATGTTTGTTAGGGGCAAATCATGCAATCAATTTTTGACCAATTTGCCCAAGACCTTGACACTTGAAACTTCACAGTTGGCTCAGAACCTGATGACAATGCAATACGAATGATGCGTTAATCCGATAGGTGGGGCAGGAGTCGAGATATTTGAAAATCCCTTATTTATAGTGAATAGCTCCACTAAAAATTTATAATTTTTTCCACTTCTACAATAATTTTTATCGAAATTTCAAAGAAAATAGTCTCCTTTATTTATTATTTCGAAACGAAGGTTCCATTCCGAGTAAAATGGAAAACTTAATAAAAATTGATGTAAATTTCATAAATTTCAGATTTATGCCAAACATTTTCCACATATTGACAATGTCCTTACAAAACTTATTATTTCTTTAAATAGTACAAATATTCTTCTATTTTAAGCCATATAAAAACTTAAAATGGTTTAAAAAATAGG
>NW_016167158.1:0-22184 GCF_001687245.7 Rhagoletis zephyria | reverse complement strand
CACGTTCATTGTAGTGCTACTGCACTGCGCACACAATCGCATGCAGGCTTAAAGTCGTGCATGCACATTCACCAAAAAACAAAAATAATTTGAACGCCTGCGGAAAATGCAGTCGAATGTCTATAGCATATTATAGTATGGGAGAGAGCTCGAAAGGGATTTTGTTTGTTTAGTCGCTGCTCAGCCGGTTCATTTCTTCCTGCTTTTTACTAACCAAACTGCGATGGTAGTGGCACGGCGCGGCGTATACGCAACATTTTACTTGAAACTGGCAGCACACGTATATACATATGTACATTGGAATGTGTGTATGTACATTAGGGCGGGTCAATTTGTATGGGATATGCTTTGGACTATGCGCGCATAGCACAGATGAATTCTACGTATAATTCTTGGCAAAATTTCCGAAGAAACCATGGTACAAAATGGTGTTTGCCAAATTGCGAAAATAGCTTTTTTAGCATTTTGCTGTAGTGTCGTAAAGAAGTTCCTAAATTTTGTACAAAAAACCTGCTATAAGAGGCTGACCAGAGGGCGCAACAAAGAAAATTTTCACATTTTCTTCGAAACCATGCCAAATTGATTTAAGACTCATGGTTTCTTCGGAAAATTTGCTTAGAAATACAAGTGGAGTCTTCCTGTGCTATACGCGTATATTCAATGAAATTGACATGCCCTAATGTACACATGTATGTATTTTTGTGTTGCCGCTAACCAATAAGTTACTCGCGCTTACATGGGATAAACTGATTTTCCATTACTCTATTACGAGTATCTAGCTCATTTCATTTTGTCGCATTTATATCGCTAATTGCATTACAAAAGCACAGCTTTTCAAACTACGGGTACATAATTGGAGCTGGAATCGTGAGTAGGGTTTAGCCTTATAGTTGTGTGCCACTTTCTGCATACGAGTGTGTATTCAAATACTTATATGAATAAATATTATTTAATGTTCACTTTTTGTAAAAGTATAGCATATTCTAAGTGTGCGTAAATTCGATTTTGAAAATTTTATAAAAATTAGAAACAAATTTCAACAAAGTGAGCTATCTTATTGGCCCACAATCAAAAACAGGGCGATGGTTTTCAAAAGACAAACTCTAATCTAAGTCTAGTCTAAGTCTAGCTCTAAGACTAATTGAAAGATCTGCTAGCTGGGAAGTCTTAGCGTTATGCTGTTCGTCTTTTAGCAATGAGTTTTTAAACAATCAAACAAAATAATAAAATATGTATGTAGGTATATTTTTGTTTTTGAAACATTAAAAACTAATAAAAAAAGAAAAGTAATTTAAAATAAGTAAGAGCAGCGCTGTCTTCGGCTATGCCGAGGGCTTTTTTATACCTTTCATGAACATCTGAAAATTTTACTTTAACAGAATACAGCATTTGAAAAAATTTATATATCCACAGCATACATAGATAGAGGAGATGCATATATAAAAAATCATATCCAAACAGTCAGAGGTATGGAAGATATTCCTTATATAGCACCAATTAAGTGATTTTCACTGCTGTGTGATCGGTATGTAAACCGGTAGCACAATTTAATAGGTTTAGGCTCTTACATAAAGGAGAACTGGTATCTAAACAATTNCATATCCAAACAGTCAGAGGTATGGAAGATATTCCTTATATAGCACCAATATAAGTGATTTTCACTGCTGCGTGATCGGTATGTAAATCGGTAGCACAATTTAATAGGTTTAGGCTCTTACATAAAGGAGATATATCGCAAAAACTGGTATCTAAACAATCAGTGGCATACAGCATATATTTTTGACGATTTTCTCAGCAGACTTTGTATTATTATTTATAAAATACCTTACGAAATTTATCGGTTTTAGCTGTCCAAATAAAGGGGTTGTACACAAAAACCCCATATCTGAACAATCAGTTGTATGGAGGCAATAAATAGGTTATAGTGACCCGATCTTTGTTAATTTTACTGTAAACTTTCTGTTGATGAGTGAAAATATTGCGAAATTTCATGTTTCTAGCTGCATATATGGAGAAGTGAAGAAGTTATAACGAAAAATCTCATATCTGAACAATCAGTTGTATTAGAGCTATATATTATAGTGTTCCGATTCTTCCAGTTAAGACAAATGATTAGTATAATATAAAAATGTATACCCACCAACCAAATTTCATCCGGATATCTCGAATACTGGGAGACTAGATTGCATACAAACAGACGGACAGCCGGACATGATTAAATCGACTCAGCTTGATGTTCTGATCATTTAAGTATACATTTTTATGGGTCTTCTTATTTTGGTACTTGAAAACATCGGACCAAATTTATAATACCATTTTATGCTCATGAAAGGTGTAAAAATATGGGAACTTATTTTTCGGTATTGAACAATCCTAGGGCGTAAGAGCATAAAAAATCTGACTTTACTTTTTCATATGCATTTTTGGACCATGCATATGTAAGTATTTTGATTTGGGGAAAATCATGCAATCGATTTTGGTCAACTTCCCAATTAGCTTGAGACTCTAAAATTTCAAATTTAGCTCGGAACCCGAAGACAATGCAGTAGAAAAGATGAATTAATACGCTAGGTGGAGCAGGAGTGGATATATTGGAAAGCTAATAGTCATAGTGACATGAAAAGGAAACACTCCACAAAAAAAAAAGACTGCGTATTTATTTAAAAAGCTTTGGTTCCTATTTAAAATTACTATTAACTTATTTGATCTTTTTTTAGCTGCCAGAGTGTTGTGAATTTTCTTCCACCCGGTCTATTTCGGTGCGCCTAAAAAGTATTTTTGTAATCTTACGCCCTCACGAAACGCGTAGAGCCTCATTAAAAAAAAAAAAAGGTTAGATTTAGTGTCGTTTTCTTATGCAGGTTTTAAAACTTATCTGCCCCTTTAAACACATTTATTCAGAACAAAATTTGTGTGTAAAGGGCAGATAAATTTTAAAACCTACTTGAGAAAACGGCCCTTAAATACTTAGCTTTATGAAGTGGGGTGTATAATCAAAAATTTGACCATGAAGCTTTCTACATTTTTTATGAACGTGGATATGATTCCGTGCGCAGAAGTGGAGCGCTTTTGACTGCCATTCACCTGGGAAAGGCCAGAAGCGATTCTTGTGCGTACGGTTCAAATCGCAGCTCACAACGTCCGGATATTTATATCCACGTATCCTCTGGGTAGCAACCAAACACCCGTTTGCAAGCGAGTTAAAGTGAGAAGGCGTAAAACTTCGCGTGCGCTGGGTTTGGGTCCCGCCACGTTAAAACTCCGTTCAGAAAAACTCAAATTATACCCCTTTTTTTATTACGACCACGTATAAAGGAAAAGGACAAATATTTGAGGGTATGCACCTGGAATAGCCGGACCCTTAATGGGGAAGGTGCCACTGTCCGGCTGGTTGATGTCTTGGAAAGACAAAGGCTGACATTACCGCCGTCCAAGAAATGCGATGGACGGGGCAAGGCAAGGTAAGCGTTAAGCCTTGCGACGTCTACTATAGCTGACACGTAAAGGAGCGCAAATTCTGTGTTGCATTCGTAGTAGGAAAGAGACTCCGTCCCCGGGACGACAGTGCGTTCACCCCGGTAGACGAACGTCTAGCCACAATCCGCATCGAAGCGAGATTCGCTTATCTGAGCCCATGCCCGACCGAGCAGAAGGACGAGGCATTCAAGGATGTCTTCTAAGAGCGCTTGGAGCGTACATATGAGCGCCGCCCCCGACACGATATCAAATTTGCGCTCGAAAATTTTAATGCCAAGGTGGGCAAGGAAGGGATCTTTGGCACCACAGACGGAAAACTCAGCCTTCCCGACGAAACGTCCGATAACGGACTGAGGCTGATCGACTTCGCCGGAGCCCGAAATGTGATACTAGGTTCCAGCACAATAAGAGCCATCAAGCTACATGGCTGTCTCCAGATCGAAAAACGAGAAACCAAATCGATCATGTTCTGATAGACGGAAGGCATGCTTCAAGCATTTTGGACGTACGTACACATCGAGGGCCAAGTATTGACTCAGACCACTATCTTGTTGCAGCCAAGATACATACCCACCTCTGTCCGCGTGAATATTCACAAAGTAAATTCAACAAATCAACGCTTCGGAAATAAATATCTTTATATGTATGTATAGTTTATCTTTGTTGTTGAGCTAAATAAATCACTTTCGAAGGGTGAACTCATTTATCTAAATTTTTACAGTAATAAATTCAATTTTACTTGCAACAAAATAAAAAATATTTGTAAAGGATGCAAATTTTCACGATCCTGAAATTGTGCATAGCTCTCGGAAATACATTCTCAAATACACTGAATAAAAACATTAAGTCGGATATTGCATAGAAAAATTATGAAGCAAATCCGAATCTGCCTATTTCTCACGCAGTAAGCTTGCAAACGAAGGAACGGTTATTTCAACATTGTTTTGCCCTCTGCACATGCATACATATGTACAATATTGGGGGGGTTGCACCATTTTTATTTTTTTACTTCTTCCTGGCATAAGCCCCTTAAACAAGAACGAATATTTTGCGCTTCTAAGCTGGAATATACAAAATATTTCCTAAAAATGCATCTAAACGGAGCAACCACTTTATGAACGGGATGCGCCGGCAACAACAATAAAATTGCATACAACTAAGGGTATTTTTTCCTCACGTCCTCCCTAAAAAACATTAATAAAAAAGTGCAAAAGTGGAGCAAAGAAAAACTTGTAGATTTAAGTGCACAAGCGAAAATCATTTAAATGCAAAATGGTATTTTTGCATAGAATACAAAATTACTGCAGTAAAACAGTTGCAAGCGACCCAACGCGCCCAGTGCCAGAGCGAGGCAGTAAAAGTGAGTGGTACGCGTTTAAATACAAATGCCCCTTTGGCTGTAGAATAAAGCGGAAATATATGTGTGCATGTGTGTGTATTTTGGTATGTACATACATTAGGGCTGGTCGAAAAATACAAAATGTTTGATACAAAAATTGTGTGGCTCTTAACAGGTGCTATTTTAAACCCTTATTCTTGAAAAGAAATCCTGATTCTCTGCAATAATATCTTCAATCTACGGAATGAATTTGAAAATTAAAAAAAAAATAGTGGTAATATCAATTTTTCCAAGTTTTGCAATGGCTTGTGTAGATCAAATCCGGAACTTAGTTCCTATCATAAAATCATAAAAAAAAAAAACAAATTGGGCAACTTAAAATTTAGTAATATCAATATTTTAATCAATTAATCTTTATTTCCTGATTAATTTTTTATTTTATTAAAATATTGATGTTAGTTACTTTTATTTTGCCCAATTTATTTTTTTATCATTTTATAATAGGAAATAAGTTCCGGATTTGATCTACACAAGTCGTTGTAAAACCTTGAAAAATTGGTATTCCCCCTCTTAATATAAATTCAAACTCAACCTCTTTCCGCAGACTGAAGATATTGTCGCATAGAACCAGTATTTCTTTTCAAGAATAAGGGTTTAAAATAGCGCCTGTTAAGACCGGTACAGTTTTCGTATCAAACATTGTGTATTTTTCGACCCGCCCTAATATGTATATAGGTGTGTCGGCCTAACTTTATAGGACTTATATATATGCATATATATATACAATAGCGTGGCTGCCAGTTATCTATGTGTAACGCTTATACATATATATAAATATATGCATGTGCGTGTAAGAGTAAGAGTAAGCAAATCCCCACTGAACAGCTAGCCTGTTGTTTCTACCGAAAGTGGAGGCAATGGGGGCCACACCACCTCCCAAAACACTCTATTGCGCACAGTTGCCTATAGTTGCTACAAACACACACGTGTCTGCGCACACATTGCCAACGATACGGATAAGCATATATTGCTTGCCCCCCCTCCCCCCCTCTACCCATTTTGCGCACAAAAGTGGTACGTGCGTGCGCTGCAGAATGAATGGAGACACGCATCGACTAAGCGGCAGCCGTGTCAAAGGAATGTGGCGAAAATTTAATAAAGGATACGTGCATTTTGCAAAGTAGTGTGACAGTAAAAACACAATTGCGCTAGCGGCTATAACGCTATAACGCAATGAGCTGAGAAAGCCATTGAAGTGGTGTGGCGGCGTGGCGGCATGGCGGCTTGGATTTATACCGGCTGGAGATGAAAACTGCAACGGCCATACTCGCCTCGTAGATTAGTTTTTTGTCAAATGAAATGCAGATTTACTTAAACTAGCATAAGTTTATGGTCAAAGTGACCGAGGACATAGCCGCCAAATGGTGGCGTCAAAAAACTTAAACTCCAATAACACCAATTTCTTTGAAAAAAAAACAAAACATATACACCCCTTTTTTCATAACTTACTACTTAAAACCTACCCAAACTACTAACTGGTTGTTTTAGGAGAACACTGTCGCCAGCCTGTGTAATACATACATACATATATCCCACACCGATATGATGGAAGACAACAGATGTGAAGTTCATACAAGCGAACTCAGCAAACTCCAACGAATAGCGTGCGTGTTGGAAAATAAGAAGCTTTCACATCCATCCTCCATTAGGCCGAGGCCACGCAATGCGCGGCTGAGCGGTGACAGGCCGATATCTTTACATTATAGATATAGAAGAAATATTAACAACAAAGCAACAGAAGCCAACTCAACAATTTTTATAATTCTTCTCTATCTGTATATTTGTACGCGTATCAGACGATCACGAATGCATGGAATCGAATGCAAATTTCACCGGTGAACTGCACGAGGTCTAACTTAAAATATAGGAAAAAAAATAATTAGTGAAATTGCCACCTGATTGAAAGTTGCAGTTTAAGTACACTGATAAGATAAAGCAAATATTGCAATACGGCTGTCAAAAGAAAGGAGTTTAAGAAGGCTTACAATCGAAAATATTTCTGTTCAGGGTTGCCACCTGTTTGAAAATTGTAATTTGATAATTGTAAAGATAAGTTAAAGTTATGGGTATCAAAATAAAGAGGTTCTACTTCCAAAAATATTTTTGAGGAGGGTTGCCACCAGGCCTGCCAACTAGGCTCAAACCATGCCATTTTTGGCTCTATTTTACTCCAAATGGCAGCAAATTTTTAACTTTAGCACAAAGTGCCAAAATTTACTAATATTTCAATACATTTTTGTGAAATCCTTGGCGTGTACTTCTTTTTCTCAACTAAAATTTTCTAATTTTCATAGAGTATGCAACTGATTTTTCTTAATTTGCCATTGAACTTTTGTTTTTAGAATGTGTTTCTAATTTAATTGCTAAATGGGAAGAATTAAAAAGAATCCACTTTTTATCTTCAATATGGTACATACATAGGTACATACCTATATTATCAAAAGAAGAAAAAATACTGTTTTGTTTCATAGGCGAAATTTTTAGTTCTTGCAGGTAACCAAAAAAAGTATGTATACATTTATATGTATGTATATGGACATATCAGCACAAATTTATAAAATTAAATTATGGTTAGGGCAAGTTTTGCAGTGCCAGTTTAAACTTAGATCACGTAAACTGCGTTAAATTGAATAGCTGACTGACTTAGTTAGTTGATTGGCTTAGTTCTTAGCTTAAACCAGCCAGTTCGAGCGTTTGAACTAAGTTTAAACTTCAGCCGTTCACTGAAAAACAGTTGTTTAGAATGGCGTTATTTATTTTTTCAATCATTTACAGGGTGTATGTGAAATCGTGAATATATATTTTGCGTATTTTTATTGTTAATTGTAATCCTTGTCATTGTTCATAGTATTGTTATCTCTATGCTTGAATGACATATGCAATGAATAGAAACAACGATAGGTATGATATTTTTAACTAACACAGTTACGGCTAGACAATAAATGACAAAATATCCCCAACACTCGACAAATATTTCATGCATGGGTCAGAGATAATATACATACCACGCTATGTTACCTACATATGGTCGTCAGTAGTCAGAAGAAGCTCTAGAAGCACGAAGCAAAGACGGTAAGACCGAAAAATGTTCGCTATTTGTCTCGCAAGTGCTGCAGAAAAAAAATTTAAATAAAAAATTTAATTAAATGTTGGCGTTTTAGCGCCATGCCGGCTCACTAGTTATTATTATTAAAGGAAACTCTTTAAAGTCGACAAAAGCCACTTATTGCAACTCTCTGGCGAAAATGTTGTCGAACAGCAACAGCCACAACAGCAATAAACAACCAGCAACAGGCAACAACATAAAAGGATTTAAGCTAAGAAAGCGTGCAAAAAAAACCATCTTGTCTACTAAATAAGTATCTATGTATGTACTTGCATACATCGTTGTATGCGTTTGCTTTTGCCTAGTTGTTGCTGTTGCTGTTGCTTACTTACTTGTTATTCGCTTGCGTTGCAAGTCCAGCTCCACTTTCCCTACCCTTTTAGAAGATTTTCTATCTGTTGTTATTGCTGTAATGCGAGTTCCATTTTCTACCTCTTTTCCAACTTTCTCTGCCGTTATAGCCGCCATTGATGTTGTTCCATAACGCTGGTGTGTCTCGTTCGTCGCAATACGCTTACGTATGTACACAAGTACTCGCACGCGGTACAAGTAAAAGTTTTCAATTTAAAATTTGCTGGCCTGGAGTACTTGTGTTCCCTGCGGTATCTGTAAAGAGAAAAAAATATATACGAAAAGAAAATAGAGATACTAAAGTGGCACTAGAGGCACTCCCGGTTATTTATTTTTCCTTCTACTCACCTAATTGTATTCCCTTGAGTCGCTGTTTATACGTATGTGTGTATGTGTGCGCACATGCGTATACGTATGTGTGTATGTGTGCGCACATGCGTGAGTTGAGTGCGACGCAGTAGTGGACGCGTATGGCCCACCACCTGGTAGTGCATTTCTTGATATTCTTGAATTATAAATTGCGAAAAAGTGCATTGCTTATTTTTGGAGCACACTGCCGGCCACCCAGATTGCTCTGCTTAACCAAGGGCAAAAAGTTTGCACATACATATGTACATACATATATAAGAAATCAACAATAACAACAGCAGCAGCAGCAGCAAATAGAGTGTATTGTACTTGGAGTGTCAACGACAGCACAACAGCAAATGACTACACACCTCTGGGGCAGAGAAAATAATAACAAAAAAGGCATAAAGAAGGCAGGTCAGGACGGCCGAGAGTGTAACACAAACAACAACAAAAAGCAGTTATAAAAAAAGAAAACATTTGCTTTGCTATTTAATGAAAAAAGAACTGCAAAAGCAGAATTTTATTTGAGTTGTAAATTGTTAACGACGACAGTGAAGAGAACGACGAACGACAACAGCAACTGCAACTGATGCACAGTGGTAGGAGTTGTCTAAGCAACTTGCCGGAAGAATTAGTTATGCGAAATACAGCATAAGCATTGGTCTGTTGTGAACAGTAATTGCAAAGCTATAGCGTAGAACGCTGCATGCCAAAGAACAGAGTTTCGCAGGCGACAGATGTCGATCCCGAAAGGCATCGCAAGCGCTGGGCAATTCAATATTGCTCAGCTCACTGTTTTCACATATTAAGTAGATAGTGTCCCCACATCCAACAGAATTGAAAGCAGTTGTTTTGCTAGGCGAAAAAAATACTTCAACCTCCTCCGGGTTTTTCGCGAATAGAAGTACTTCGCAGTTACTCATGTGCTAGGCTTCACTCAGCCTTCATGAGCTTGCACGAGCCTCATGTGTTCAAGACTAGTTCGCATCTGGTCAATACTAAAATAGGTCTCCGAAGGCCACTTGCCTATCAGGGTAAATTTTATCTACATTGTCGATGCCGCGCATTTGAGTAGCCAATCGGCTTGTTCTTTAATGGCAGCTAAATACTTCTGTTTGGAAAACACTAAAATAGTTTTAAAGGCTAAACTTTCCTCTTCCTTTCATCTATTCATTCCGAGAGGAAATGTCAGCGAAGAGTGAGCTAATTGGTGCCAGTTTTGCTAGAAGGATATTAAAGTATCCGAGTACTGAGTCAATTCAAACGTAGTATCGCTTAGTCTGACTGCAGCTCTATCTGTATCAGCCTTACCTACGATTTCGACGGTCGCTATGCTTCTACGATAGCTTGCTATCTAAATAGACACAAGCCGAAGTACTTGATACTGCTGAAAAGCGTCAAGAAGTGTTCTAACTAATATTTATGTGCAGCGTGTCAACTTTTAGCAGACCACTTGATCGCCAGGTTCAAGAGGATCCCCTGCTCCTCTCTCAGTTCGTTTATGAACACAATTCAAAGAGGGGATAAGAAGACGTAACCATGTGGCTTACCACTGTTTAACTTATGCTGTTTAGTACCACTACTGCCTTCAGCTGCGACAATTTTTGTAATAGAGCCTGCGGTACTTAGCTTAAGCTTAGCTAGGTCAGCCTCCGGAAAGACTTTATTAAAAGTCACTCGATATCGAAAAGAACTCCTACGGTGAAGTCCTTATGGTATAAGAAGTCTTTCTTTATCGAGTTCGCGATCGTTTGGAGTGCATTTCGACCGACTGCCGGTTAGTCTTGTTTTGTAAGATTTCCCATCCAAACTTAGTCCTGCGGTCTTCTTTAAAAAAATCGCCTGATTGACGACCTGCGATCAAATACTAGTTCCGCTGTCATCCAGAGAGGATCTATCGGTGATACAATTTTTAATGGGCTTTTCTTTAATAATGCTCGATAATTTTAATGTTTTAAATACTGCCGAGAAAAAAACAAAATTTGAACTATCAAAATGTATTGCCTTGCCGGCGCGCAATGTACCCACTGTACATCCGATGTCTGACCATTGGCGACAGTTGTCATGTGGCAAGACAATTCTCTCCATTAATGTGGCAAACTGTAATTTGTTGGACATTGTTGCAGCTTATTGTGCACACACACATAACATTGTGGCACTTGTCGCCACATATACCGGAGCACACTTGCGTACAAGGGTATTATAATTGTGTTCACATAACGGTCGTTTGTAACAGCCTAAAGGAATCGTGATAGATATAACCATTCACATATATATGTATATCAAAATGATCACTCTGTGCACATGATAACTCGCTTCAAAATTCAGGTATCTCAACGACACTTGGTACGTGTATTTGTTTTGAGCTAAGAACGAACGGTATTGAAAATGCGCAAAATCTGACAATAACTCCTTAACTACTAATGCTTATTCACTCAAAATTGAAAATTATTTACAATGATCTCTTGGCGAAAATATGAAGACTATAAATATTTTTGTAGAGTTTTCACAAAGTTGAAAAACTATATCTAATACATACACACGTGCACCAGGTTCAGCTTCGCCCGAACAAGACATCTTTACTCGTTGTTTGTTTGCGCTATTAGCATTGCAATGGTTTTGTGGCATACTCGCTTTTACAGTTATTGGCGTTCCAGTCATGGCAGTTGCTCCATTAATGGGATTCGACGGTCGGGCCAGTAAAAAGAATAGTTAAAAAGAACCCACTTAAAAAGCAAAAAAAAAAAAAACAAAACAACATTGTTTCAAATTAAAAATTAACAATTATCTCTTATTGCCACCTATGGCTTTGTGTTTTTCATTATCGTTGAAGTTCTTTTAAAATTGTTTCACTAGCAATTAATGATTACGATAAACATAAAATATAAAGCAAAAAGAATTTTAGGGATAATTACTGCAGAAAATTATCTACAATAAAGAATAAAGTGAAATTCCAGTTAGAAAATAAAGAAATCAGGCTTCATATATTGAACCCGGTAACATTTTATACAATAACAAGGAAAGAAGTCTGAGTTCAAGCTAAACAGGAGTTATAATACATAACATACATATCTATGTACATATAAGTAGGTAGCTGTATTCGCTTTTGCAAAATTATATGTAGTAAATTTGGTAGAGATTGGCAAAGCGGTTACTGAGATACGCAGTTTTTTATCGTAAATAGTTTGTCTGGCACATTTCTCACATTTCTCGAAATTTGCTGCAGTTACTAAAATACATACATACATATGTATGTAAATAAGTTTTTTTTTTTTCAAAAATATGTACTCTTGCCAATTTCAATACCAACCTAGCTTGGACAAAGAGTAATCTAACATAGAGGGCCTCATGCATAAAAAGTGAGCTTAAGCTCCGACTCGTTTTTCAGTACAAATTCTTGAGCTTGAGCTCACCCTTTCAGTGCAAAAATTGAGTCTGAGCTTAAGCTCACTTTTTATGCATAAGGCCCAGAGATTTTTATACTCGGATTTTTTTCACGGATGTCCGGACAGTGAGGACTCAATCCATTTTTACAAGCTTTTTCTCCTCAGTTTGAATATTTGGTGGAGCTCACGAATATAGTACATACTTAATCACAATGTTCGACGTGATAACCCATAAAAATCAAAGTTTAAAACTTTGTGCACAATTCAGAAAAATNGAATCCATTTTTACAAGTTTTTTCTCCTCAGTTTGAATATTTGGTGGAGCTCACGAATATAGTACATACTTAATCACAATGTTCGACGTGATATATTAAAATATAGTATATTCTATAACATAACCCATAAAAATCAAAGTTTAAAACTTTGTGCACAATTCAGAAAAATTTAACAAATTGCAAAAAAAATTTCAGCAAAATTATCAATTTTAAATTCAGAATTATTATATCAATGTGTAGGTTTAAAAGTTCTGAAAAATCCTATTAATTTTTGATATTTTTTTTTTTTTTTGTTGGCAGTGTTGTGCACTTTCTTGCATATAAACAAAATTTTCGAACATATATATCTTGTAAAAAAAATTAAAAATATTGAAAAATTAGGGGGATTTTTCAGAATTTTTAAACCGGCACATTATTATACTAAAAATTGAATAGGCTACAAAATTGCATACCCAATAAGCTTATAGAGATTCTGGATACAAATTTTTAAAACTATGATAGCAATTTTTTGAAAGTCGTTAAATTTTTCTGAAATTCGCATAAATTTCTAAACTTTGACTTAAGTATGTTATAGAATCTACTATATTTTTAAAGAAAAAATTACGAAAAAAATTAAATCCCGTAATATGTTATGAATATTGTAAAAAATAAATGTGTGCTATTTATATACATATGTATGTTTATATGTATACCTGATGCGAACCTTCTCGCCCGTTTCGTTTTCCTTCTCCCTTTGGGTGACACATCAAGGCGCACACCACAAATCGGAGGAGAAACCTCGCTAATCTATTTATTATAATTATTATTACTGCAATTAGAGGAAGAACATAATAAGAACCAAACAAGCACACTAAACAAAGTGGTCCCATGCTTCTAAGTGTCTACTAAAAATGTCAACATACTCACGAAGCTATGGGATAAACATTGTAAAACTGGGTCTTGAGTTTTTCGCGTCATGATTTATTTTAAAAGGACCATTGCAAATTTGAAAGGATATACACAGAAAAAATTTTAAAACGCCATTTTCCATACCCATTAGTCCGTATACACCATTCCATTAATTCCATAGAATATTTTCTTTTATTTGATACCCACATTGTTATTCTACACTGTCCTGAATTTTTTTAATATTTTTGAAATTTCAATGTCCTTTAAATAATAGTGCCGACAGCTTCGCGTATATATTCATTTTTTGTACGCAAAATTTCCTGTCGCACGGTGTTATTAAATACTCAACATTTTCTATTCGTATATCACGTATGTGTATATTCAGTTTAGAGCAATAGCAATGTGCTACCTTTTATAAAATTCAAAACTTACCTACGGGATTCGAAATCAAAAAGAATGTAATTGGATATGCAATCATGCACTAAAATCGCCAAAACCATTCCACCTTGGCATGGAAAAATTTTTCAATTGGCATACACAAATTTTAAACCAAAAATGACAAAAAAAGAAAAACCTAAAATCGAAAATTTTTTCAACTGTATTTTTTTAGTTACGTACGCCCTTCTTCTACTTTCTCTTTGCTGACCTGACATACAAAAATGCAAATTTATACCAGAATACCCACGATTAATTCGTAAATTTTCACGCATTTTTATTGCATTCCAACACCTCCAAAGACTAACGGAATAGTGGTCAATCCCAGCTGCCTCCCAACACCAACATACTACATATCGTCGTTTAAAATGCAAAACAGCGTATCAAGATAATGCAAAACCGCGTATGTGAAGTTGTAGAAATTATTTTCTAGAGAGTAAAAACACTTAAATTTCAAAATGGTTCTCTTTTTTATGAAGCAATGGCATCTCTGGCTATTATAATTCAGGACGAATTGATAAGGACTGAGCCAAGAGCTTGTTTGAGCAAATGCAATTTTCAGCAGCAAATGTCAGTTACGCGATTTTGCAGAATGACGATATGCGGTTTTGTACTTTAAACGACGATATGTACATAGCAATATTCAAATAACAGCCATGCAAACTAGCGAGTTGTAAACTAAGCAAAATAGAGCAGCAACCATTCCTGCTGCGGCGTGTGCAAAGTTCGCAGTTCATTGGACAAGAAACCGAATTTTCAAATGGTTTGAAAACAATTTTCCATACGCGTACAGTGTTCACTTTGGGATATTTGATTTGTGTTTTTCCTACAAAATATCTCTGGTTACGGTAGGGTGAAATTTAAAGCACTGGTGAAAATATGAACCGAAAAAGGGATGCGTATGCGAAAGCAGTTCAAAATAGATATCGATAATGCGAATAAGTATGTAAACTGAGAAAAAACAACGCGTTGTAATATTAAGAAAAATATTATGAGTATTTTTTATTTGATTATTCGATAAACAGTTTAGGAGTTGATTTATCGACAAGTTGGCATACCTTTTAAAAAAGTAAAAAAAAAAGTTTACTTTCAGTACAATTATGTGTATAGCTGCTGTATAGCTCCAAAATTTCTTATCCAGATGATAGACTAATGATAGACTAATATAAAAATGAATTTAATGAGCGCACTTTTTTCAGATCCCAAAAACAAGAAATTTGGCTCTATTTCATAAACTGTTATACATTGTTGAATTCTGATTTCGATTTGGAGATCGGCGGTGGAAAATTCTTCAGAAGAATTCGTGTAAAAATATCGCGGTTGGACAACTATGTATATCCAAAAAAAAATATAATTAAGTCAGCGCACTTTTTTCAGAATCCAAAAACCCGAAATTTGGGCATATCTCAAAAACTGTTCTACTGTCTTACATTTTTAAATCGTATTCGGATTAAGCACAAAATTCTACATTAGAATGCATATAAAAATATCGCAGGTCGAACATTTTTTTTCATTTCAGAAAACTTGTTTGGTACAATTGAAAAAAAAACTGATTCTCTGAATTTTTATTTAAGTGCTTAGGACTTCTACATTTTAAATCCAATTTGGATCGGCTGGGGCTTATTTTCTTTCCACGGCATCATAATTTGACGTCCCATAAAGAAGCCGGAAGTATACATGTTTACATAAAAACTAAAAGTTTTTTGTGAAATTTTGTAAAAAATTATGCAAACTTTTCGAAAAATGCATAAATATCTCCTGAGCCGACAGTTTGATTGAAAAGTATTTCACACACTTTTGATGAGTGCAAAGTATTTTTGCAAGGTAATTTTGAAAAAAAAAGTTTTTCGCCCGAACGTAGGAGCCGCCTGTTTACAGCGAATAACTGTTATACAGTGTTTTTAAAAATAGAAGCATCATTTATAGATTTTGCAAAGAAAGTATTTTATTGCTAATTTTGTTCATATTTTACTTTATTTTATTAATAAGTTTTAAAATTTTAATCTCATTTGCATGCAAGCCTTTGCCAGGTGTATTTTTTCTTAAACTTTGTATAAAAAAAAAGACAAGAAAAACGGTACCAAAAAAATGAGGGGCAAAATATTGAAGCAGTTATAGGTACTCAAAAATATTAGCTTTGGAAGGTCGATAATAATGAATATGGGGACCGAGTATCTTACGTGGCCAGAACGGCTAAGTATAATTGGCAAAAAAGTATTAGATTAATTGTTTGAAAATAATATTTACCAGATAAAATTTTTATAATTTAAAACAAAAAAATTCATTTTCGAAAAAAATTCGTCTTGAAAATTATTTAGACCGTGTCAAACTTACATATGTACATGAATTCTTACTCATATTGAAAAGAATTTTAGAAAATCTACTTTATTTCTTTTTAGAAAATTGGCCGCCATTATGTTAATTTTAAAGAGTTTTGCAAATTTCAAATGAATTTTAAAAGAAAGCTAGGCCACCAGAACCAAGGAAAAAAGTTGTTTATTTTAGGCATTTGAACCTGCGACCTTCGGGTAGCCAGGCTAGGCACGTATGTATGTATGTATTCTGCTGCTGCACTGTCATTGCAGATACAAGTAACCGGTCATTTAAGCACAAGAGATATGAACTGGCTTATGCCACTTTCAAAATAAACGGCTCAATTGTTAGTAGTAACTGAACAAACTTTATAGTAAGCTTGCCAAAAATACATTTTGCTTATTGGGTACGTACGCATACATACATACTAACATTCATATGTACATTAGACTGCATCACTGAACCTACACAAAAAAAAATCGGTACTATTTTTCCATTGGAATTATAAAATCTATTATATTTTAAGACACCCACCAAAATATTTCGGAAAAATATTAAGATTAAAAATAGTTTCTTAAAGATGTATTATGAAAAAAACCCTCAAATGACAAAACGATTTAAGCTTAAAAAATTTTCATAAAAACATTTAAAAAAAAATTTTACCGAATCGTAATGATGCAATTTTTTTATGCTGTTTTTTTTTAAACTTTTTTCAAAGATTGGTATAACTTAAATAACTTAAATAACTGAACCTAAACTCTTCCGATTCTGAAAATGTATTTTCTCACCCTTTTTATTTTTTTGCTAATGAACTCATTCAAAGGATGAAAGAGAAAGGTAGGATGAACTAACGTCATTCAAAGTTGAATTAAGATGTGTTGGTATTAAAAAAAAAATAAAAAATTGGGACACGAATGACTTTTTTTGGACAGAAATAAAAACAGTTCGAAATTACCTTTCTACTGAGATCCCATAGCTCTATGGTTTTACATAGCAGAATGGTTTTGGCCCAGTTTTTCCAAGTTTTTCGTAAATCAATAAATTTCGTTGAGAAGATTTTTAAATATTTTTATGCAGATTTTTTAAGCTTAACATGGTTTGTCATATGAGCGGGCTTTTTTTCAAAATACATCTTTAAGAAACTATTTTTATTCATAAAAAACACAATTTTTTGAGGTATTTTCATATCGGTCCAGCTCACTTACATCTTTATATTTTTCCGAAGTATTTTAATGGACGCCTTAAAATACAATAAATTTTTGTAATCCCGGCGGAAAAACCGCAACTTTTTTTGGGTGTTGCAGTCTAATGTACATACCAAAATATGTCATATGTGACATGTGAAAAGTCATAAAGCGTCGCGTTTTTAAATTTCCAAAAATCAAATGTGCAGTTGCTGCGGGCTTGTATACGCTACATGCATGCATAATTATTTTAGCAATCATACAACAACACTAACAATAATAACAGCAATGGCTTTATTTATACTCACACAGTTAGGAATGCGTCAATGCAATTCCAACGACATCAAATATAAAAAACTAAAATCTGAAATTCCTATATCAGTGCCTAGATTGGTATTCCGCTGGCTGCAAAAACGATAGAAAAAAAAACACACAAAAAAAAAACAGAATAAACCAAACCCTACGACTTTTTTTTTTTTTTTGTCACAAATTGGTCTTTCGGCCACAAAAAATAGCGAGCAACCATTGAATTGCGTACAGATTTCTTTCGGAGCCGAATCAAATGCGTATCGCTTGGCTTTTCTGGCGCTGGTAAAGTTGCATGCATTTTTTTCATGTATGGCATATGAATTGAAATGAGCATTCGCGCATTTGTTTTCAAGCCAGTAGCGAAACGAGGAAGTTTAATACTCGCGCCGATCTGACTTAAAAGTAAACGGTACTGGCTCTTAATTTATGCCAAGTCAAGGTTTTCTTCTGTTTTGTTTTTTTTTCTTTAACAAAACGATGTCCTACAGAGTAACATTTGCCACCCCGTTCAACTTTTGAGCACAAACAGAACTGGTTTCAATTATGAAAACTCTGCGACCATAAGTTTTTGATGACAAAATTTAGCAGAGACACTTTTTCGGTAATTGCATGATCGCCAATTCTGGAGATTAAAAATTTCCGTCTTCGAATATTTACCGTTTTTAATTATACAAACATATTTTATTATACTTTATCTTCAATTAAATTTCATACTTTTTACTTCAATACTTAAGTGGCACGACTAGTAAAAATTTTTGCAGCTTTTTCTCAGCTCACACATTATCCTTACGGCAACTAAGCGCTACCAGTGAAACGCGAATTTGCACTGTTCCCATCTGCGTCCGTTCAGAAGTAGTTCGGAGAGTGTTCGGAAGTGTGAAGCGTAAAACAAACGCTTTGCCAGACCGTCCCTAAATTTCGACGTATGAATATAACTAACATTTTTTTTGCCGAAATCTGTTGCGTTATTAGATTCCACGAATGTTACTTTCTTCCATGGGCTATGCAATACTTTTACGCACACTGTCGCTAACTGTAATGTTTTTTCGCTACGACCGAAATCGTTCAGAGTGCATTTCAACTGCAATGCGCTTGCCCAATATGTCTCCTACTTTAAGTTTGAGATGTTAGATGTATCTGCCAATAATAAGTTTCAAACTAACAGCGTAAATAATCCGGCAAATTTTCAAATTTTAAAGATTTACATGACACAGTTTTTACTGTGACATTTTTTTATTAAATGTTCATTTTCTTGCCCCTTCATTATTTTCGCCAATCATTGTTTACAGCCAGCCAGCAAACTCAAATAAATCATTTTCTTTCAATCTGCTGCATACATACATACATACATATGCATATAGATGCTTGATGCAATCGTCCACGTTAAGCTTCCAATTAAAATCGTCTTGTCAATAATGACAAACGAGCATTTAGTTGGCATTCGCATTTCGAAGCTTTCCACAGATTTAAATTGGCATTTTCGCTTACTGGTCAACTATACATCGGCTTACCTATAGATGTATGTATGTATGTACCTACTTAATCGCATTTCATTCCGACAACAACGAAAACGATCAACAATTACATGATTCTCATGGGCTACAAATTTCAAAATAGACAAGTGCAATATGTGTTTTTGTGTCGAGTAGTCAGTCATTCACTGCATGTGGCCATGACTCAAAACATAATTGTACTTCATACATATGTATGTATGTATGTGTAAACGACTACTGCATACCTACATACATATGTATGTATTTATGTATACATACATATATAGGGCATTGCAAGTGCGAGATGCGCACTTGTCTTTATCAAACGCATTAGTTGAGAAGCTGTTGCAAAATCGAAATGAAAAAGATAAGCAACCGGGATAGGAAATGTGCAGTTGACGGCGCTTGTGACACTTTTTTTAATAAATGCTTCTGCATACCCCTGTATACATATAAATACATACATACACATGTAGATACCACATACTATATCCATGTCAAGTATGTAGATTACAAACTATAGCCTACTTACATACTTACTCACTTCAAATGCATGAACACAGCATTGACACCAATACTTCCGTTATGTTGTTGATGCTGTTGCGAAATGCGATAGATTGAACGAGATAACTAACGGCACGCCTTGACATATGTGAATATTTGAATACAAACCTCATTCGTACATACATACATAACTTTGCACGAGTATCCGGATACTTGACGGTCCTCAAGTGAATTCTGCGCGGATATAGGCCTGCGAGTACTCACGAGGTGTGCAAATGCTTTTAATAAGTTTGCAGCTCTACTATTAAGTATATTTGTTACTCATACGTACATACATGGTGGTATATATGTACATATATACTTACATACACTTGTCTTTAGCAAACGCAGCATTGCCAGTTTGCTCATTTTTTAGCAAACTTGGTAATTTTTCCTTTCTGGTAGCACCTTTCCTTGCTGCCAGTTCATCAGCGCTGGCACCCATATGAACAATAAGGCCTCATTCAAAGATTCATCGCATTCAGTAAGGCGCTTTCCATTTTGTGAGAGTAAAGCTTTCAGGACTGCCTGACTGTGAGAGAAGTTCAAACTTTCTTATCAATGAAGAAAAGTGATATTTTCGACAACTTGAAAATCTTGATTTTCAAATGCTCCTCAAGTTAATTCGCATAAAAACGGCCATCCGAGTTCAATGGTACCAAGCCAATTGTCCGCCTCACAGCGCTTTGTTCTAATAAAGCATATGGCCTGAACCTTGCATGGGGATTTCTGAGAACGACGAGCAATCGACAAAGCTGTTTCAATAGGCCACACTTATGTATGTAAGTTTGGAATCTACACAGCCGACATAATAATTATAGCTGAATAGAGCTCTGAAAGCATGGTGATGTCTAGGTATGTTGGTAAAAGTCGGTGATTTTTGTGTTTATTGGTTTGTTGTTATTTTTCCTCCCGTGAACAAATTTTAGGAGTGCGAATATAATGTCCGATGCGGGTTTTGTTTGATCTTTTATTACTTTCCCGACAAAGGTATTTAGTTTTCATATTTCCATACTTTCTAGTGAGTAAGTAAGTAAGTCGTCCTCCTATATGTTTTACGTACAGCAGCAGGTATGCTAACTTGGCTTTAACCGGGCCATTTTTGGTCCTATTTTACTCCAATGGCACGTAATTCTTCAATTTATGGCACTTCGGTAGATCGTTTATGAACTGCCTATTATTTATGCACAGAAATGATGAGAAAACTGCAGATTACGGAATACGTCTATTCAGAATACATAAAATAAAAGCATTACCCACTCTTTGGCGACAGTGATATAGTGACTCGGCTATGACTTACGTCACTGTGTGCAAGGCAGTTTCCACTGACCTTCACTTACTAAAATCATTTTTCAGAGCAGGAAACTTCGAAAGCCTAAACCCCAAAAGAGTCAGTGTGAGACTTTAACTCACTAAATCTCCTACCGTCTATGTACCGATCCGCGCGGTACCACCGTCAATTATTTCGTTGTGAGGCGGTTTAAGCAATAAGCTCTACATCCGTTACTGTTTACATGATAGCACACACTGTTAGTGTTAATCTGGTGTTAAACCAACCCACCCACTTTTATATATAGCAATTTAATACGATTTATTCGATAGGCAACCTGGCGAGATCTCATTGTTATATGCAGGTCAATCAGCCTCACCATAGTCTTAAGAACAGTCATAAAGATTGGCCTAAAACCCTCGATGGAAATATGACAGCGAAAAGAAAATTTCTACAGGATCCACAACTGAAGCAGTGTGCGTAAATTGGGATAAGCCTAAGGCACAACACCTCTTAAGTCTTTGCAGTTGAGCTCATACAATTCCGTTCTGTTCTGTCCAAAAAAGGCGACGACTATCTCGCAGTAGAAGCATAAGCTGTCAAGTTTCTTACTTAGTCTCTCGAGTAGATCTAATTCAGAGCGCAATATATTTCTAAGCTTTTAAGAACCTAGAAATTTTAAAATAGAATTTTAAAAATATATATTAAAAAAACCATAATAATATTAAAATTTCTGATCAGGTTCTTCTATTTCCAAAGCCCAGACACAAGTTTCCTAAACTATACTTAAAACACATGAAACATGTGAGTATATGTTGACGAATACATTAGGGGCATTCACGATCCGGTGCACACTGTCTAGCATGATGCATAGATAGCATGAAACAATAACAATCATGCTATTTATGCTATCCTTGCAACATGCTAGACGGTATGCACCGCATCGTGAATACCCTTATTGCATGTACTCGCGCCGACATTATGCAGATTCCTGTAAAGATTCTGTATCAAAGCAAAATTGCAATTTTTACATGCTTGCCTGTTTTTTGTACAGTACTCCGTAAAATCTAAAAAAAAAAAACTTACATATCACGTCTTGCATTTCTTCGCACACCGTCAAATGCCAACCCATAACCTTCACTTGGTATGCCTAGGACTCATATTACGCTTTCAAATTAACATCATTATTTAGCACAAAGCCCTTATCTATTGGGGAATCATAAAGTCAAGATTTTACACTAACGTCTAAGAAATGCGTGAATGATTACATATATGTGAATTTGCAAAGAAATAGATGGAAGCTGAAGGTATACATTAGGCTGTGTAAATTTTGTATGGGTGAAAATAAAAGGCATTACTAGTATTTAATATTATGTTGTCTTACGGCTAGCCAATACAAATTGG